>NC_057807.1:362283304-362497827 GCF_018294505.1 Triticum aestivum
TGGCGGCTTAGGGGGTGGAGTTTGATGATAAACTAGAGGCCCTTGATTTCGTATCCAACGGCTGGAAAATCTAATAACCAGAGATGAAAAAGCCAGTCGACTGACGTGTAGCCTCACCCCGCACGTACACATGCACGCACGCAAGACACGCACGCATGTAGGCGTGCAACACTGACACGTACACATAACATACACACGCACGCATGCTGGCGTGCAACACTGACACATACACATGCACTCACGAACACACGCACGTACGCACCCATGCATGCAACACTGAAACGCACCCTTGCACGCACGCAACACTTGCACGCCTGCATATATGCATACAACACACGACGCAAGACACATGCTCAACCTATACGTGCATGCACCCTTTGTTAAGGACATGGATTGTTACGGGTATTAATCAATCTTATCTGTGATAAGCAGAACATTGATGTTTTCATCGGTCTTTATGAATCACAACGTATCAAACGGGCTATCAACATAGTAGGCTTAACTACATGAAAAAGATGACGTCACACTCAATGAACAATCATCGGTTTATGAAATGCCCGCTTCTGACCGCCCTGGCCCACCAAAGGTTCCTCTGTTGTGTGCTGCCTGCGTTGGGTCACTGACATGCAAGCCATGCACCCAAAGAGCCCACACGTCAGTGGAAGAACGGCACGGTGTCCTAGGTCAGAGTCGAGGGCACCACTCGTGGCACGCCCGGCTGAACACGCCTCCGTGCCGCATTCAAACGCCTCCATGAAACCCGCCCGTGTGGAAGCCGAGAAACCCACTCTGGACACACGTCCGTTCATGACCAGGCCAGCGTTAAACGCAACGCCGGCCGAGCTCCTCCCGTCCGCCATCTATTTAATCTCCTATTTAAACGAGGCCAAACGCCGGCCAAGAATTGCACACCTCCGCCGGTCCCCTATCTCCTCCACCATTTTGTCCACTCTTACAATGGCTTACGAAGAGTAGTTATTCCGCATCCAAGCCGGCTGGGTAGCCCGCCAGATACGAGCTATGCAGCTCGCTGATCCACCTCCCTCCCCTTGCCCGACGGAGCCAGCTGTCGCCCCAAGCGGGCGCGCAGTTCAACAACTCGCCGCTCCAGGCCAGCTCGACGAGGAGCGGCGCACGGGCATCGTTGCTGTCGTCCACGCCGCCGCCTCGTACCACGTCTCCAGTTTCTGTGGCCAAGACTCCCATGCCGGCGGACGCGCCATGCAAGCAGTGACAGAAGCCGTGTGCACGGAGAGTGACGAGTCGGTGGCCAATGCCTCCGTGTCCGCCGCCATCATCGAGGAGAAGTAGAACACGGGAGGCCGCCGCCGCTGAGGTCCCATGAAGGCCACCACGGAGGCGACGCCGGCGTACACAGCAGGTGTCTTGCCGGATCCTTTTGTTGCGAGGACCTTCGTTGACCCCGCATGGGCTCCACGGAAGAGGGGAATGTTAGGATGAACTCGAGCCGGTGCCGGCCATGGCGAAGTAGTGGCCGGTGATGAACTTGAACCGGTGCCGGCCACCATCATCTTCGGCACTAGCCAATGATATCAGTTGGGCAGTGGGGAAGCGAGCCATCCTTTGCGCTGAAGCATATACCTCCGGGGCTCCCGGCAGTCCGGTGATCGTGCTACCGGACATGAGGAACACAAATCGATCGGCGGGCGACCATTTAGGCCAGGTATTATATACCTGTGCTGTCCAGAACTAGCACCGCATAGTTCATTTGAATGTAATGAAATCCGTCATGTTTGTGTGAAAACCCGGTATTTTATATGATTTCCGTCGTTGTTTATATGAAATATCAGTTTGTCTACGTGTTTGCGTGAATTTCGTCTGGTTGGTTGAGTTGCTATCATAATGTGTGCGGCTACGGTTGGATGACGTAATTTGCGGGTCGTCGGTCGGTCTGCGGGCGGCTCGGGCGGCATTGTGGGACAAAAAAACACAGCTCCTGCGAGCTCATCTCCAACGTGCGCGCTGGAGGATGCATGACAGCATGAGCACCCGAGCCATTCCTCGTTCATGGGTGGCAAAGGCACCGGTGGATAAAAGGGTCGCCAATATTTTGGCTACCCCGGGCAAGATCCAAACAGCCCCTCCCAACAGATTCAAATCCCTCGTTCGCCGTGGAATTTTGCCATGTGTTGTTTTCATGGACTAGCAAGATGCCCATGCATTGCATGGAACATCAAGATGCATTTTTTTACAAACCCCCGCATGCATGCAAGGGATAATTAATGTCCTCCTTTGCTAGTACCACGAGGCAAACACCATTAATATTGCATCGATTAGTGTTAGTGGCCTTATATATCTGCAAATTGTAATTTTGATAGCGGGCCTTTGTATATAAAAATGGAGGGAGAAATATGAGAGATAGGGTGAGGAGGAGTGGGGCGTGGTGCCGTGGTGGTGACTGGTGGTCGGACTGGGCGGAGGCATGGGGATGGACGGTGCATTATGTCTAGGTTTGTATCTCTCTCACACACACCCACGAAGGTGGGGGACGTGCACGAAGAGAAGAGGTGCACGCACGGCGCATGTACTCCCGTCTCTTTCCCAACCACACCTGCGCAGGTACACGGTGGAGCTCATTTCTGTATGAAAAAGGCAGCCCACGTGGTAATTTGGCACATGTACTGGTTGTCCACTTGGTGGAGGGAAGATCGTCTACCATGGGTGAACAAACAAATTGCGACTTGACGTGTTATGTTAAATTAAAAAAAAGAGGAAAACCATGTGGGGCCTACCTTAGAGGCAAGGCTCTATACACTGGAGTACTTTTGATGTGTCCCGTCAACTCGCAGAACGAGGAGAAACTTGCTTAGTACACCGTCTCCCCCACCCACGGGCGCGGTGGCTCGCAGGATGAGGTGAAGCTTACTAGTACTACTATATGCCTTTACGCCCGCTCCCTCGCCCACGCGTGCGGTGGCTCGCAGCACGAGGAGAAAATTTTACTACTCCCTCCGTTTACTCCTCGTCCCTACTAGTTACGTATGTACTTTGGTTAGTACTCCCTCCATTTACTTATACAAGGCCACTATAAAAAAATACATTTTGCATCTATGCAAGGCCACAAATAGTAATCGAGCCTTTCCAGTTTATGGCTCAATTTCAAAATCTCTCCAACCAAGGTAGACGGTGAGTGGTCGAATTAATTTCATAGTTTGCATAGTATGCTCGTTTTTCTCAAGAAGTTATGTTTACCGAGGCATTAATTAGAACGAATGCATGAATGACCACTAAATTTCCATGAACTTGTACATGCATTGGTTAGTTTCCTCTTGACACTGCTTGCGTCAGGTGATCTAACGCACCTCGAAATCCAACATGTAATGGTACTACTGCTAGTATAGTAGAATTGAGACTTATCAAACGGAAAAATGAATGTTTTTTAGATGAGCCCTATAAACCCTAGTGGGTACGTACTCCGTAAAAACAGATTTTTCCAAAACTAAGTCGCTCCCTTTCATGAATTCTGTAGTATACTCCTCCATCGACGCTCCCTTTCATGAATTTTATACTTCCTATCGCCAACATGTGGGACATATAGCAACTGGGTCGACGTGTCAAGCACCAAATAACAGTGCAGAACAGCAGGGGGACGCACCCCACTCGTACCGGCCCAGTAGTAGTAATGAGCAATGAGACGTCAAATCACAATGCCGCACCTTCCCAGACGAACGAAGCAGCCATTATTTCACACTTCGGTTCGACATCATATCAAACCACATACTAGTATTGCTTTTGCCTCAAGAGGGACACGCACATCGCCTTGGTACATCATGACACGTGGGACCGCATGACAGGCCATGCTCCCCCACCGATCACTCGGTAAAATCACCTCATTTTTACTATACTTCCTCCGGATCGGTTTACTACATGGCATGCACATCGTTCTAGGTTGATAATTTAACTGGCTATATATATATATGTGATGAACAGTACGCTAGCCTTTTAAAAATGTATACTTTTGTACAGTAGTACTACCTCTGGCCTGGTTTGTTAGTCCCCTATGTAGTTTGTGCTAAATTTTGACCAAAGATTTAACTAACAAAATGTTAGTGCATGTTAACAAAAATTATAATGTTGGGTTCATATTCGAACATAGTTTTCAAATATATAATTTTTTGTGACATGCATGAGCATTTTGTTAGTTAAATTTATGGTCAAAATTTGGCATATATTACAATGAGGACCAATAAACCAGGACGGAGGTAGTACTCCACTATCGATGGATTGCGCCATTGAGCAAAAATTGAAGTTTTAAAAAAGGTGGTACATATAGAGAGCGCTCGTCGCCAAATTATGCATATAGTACTATTAAAAAATCTAGTACGTGCTTAATTGGGGTGTTAAATTCTATTAAAGAAATACTAGTACTAGTATGTACATACTGAAGAGTTAAAGTAACGAGAAGAAACATAACATAGTTCTGCTGGGGGCTCAGCACAACACACCCCTCAAATTAAACTAAGCACACCTGAAATTAAACTATGCAACTAATCCGGTAGACACTGCATTAGAAGTCTAGAACCACCATAATGCAACGACACTGCCACCTTACTCGGAGTCCTCGTCCACGTCCTCGACTTCGTCCTTGTGTCTCTTCCTCTTGGCCGATACTTCTTTGCTTGAACCGTCAATTTGGCTGTTGCTCTTCATCGAACCCTTGTAGGTATTGAAACAAAGGTAGCCATCCATTCCAGCGTACTGGATGTGGTCTATATCTAGTACATTCCGCTGCCATGCATGACGATGAAACGTGTATGGAGGTTTCTCCAGTTTACCGTACGAAGGATGAACCATGGCTCTTGCCAGGGTCAACATTGAAGGCTGACGAGAGGGCACCAGCCGATTCTTCTGGAGGTCGAAGGGGTTGCCTACAACGAGGCATATCCGACGCAGGACTTCTTTGTCGTTCTTAAAGTCTACAGTAACGAATTTTACTGTTTTGTCCTCGAGGAAGTTCTTAAAATCCTGGCACTCAACGTCGGCATGGCATATGTGGTAGACCAAGCAAACGTTATGTACGCAAACCTGGATCACAGCGGGCTTCTTCCTCTCTTCGTCCTTTAGATCCTTCTCTCGTCCCACGACTGTGGTGTACTCAACATCTAGCCCAGCGACCCACTCATCATGTGAGTTTTCGAACATGCGTCTAAAGCGAGAAAGGCATCCTTTCACCATCGCGGAAGTACGGGTGTAGATGACGTCGAACTCATCGCCGGTGATGGTTCTAACCTTGTACTCACCGCCGATCGGGGAGATTTGGGACACCATGGATTTGGGAGGAGGGTTAGGATTAGTGGAACTGTCGTAATGTACTAATGTGAATGGATGGGACGACTAGGAGTGAACCGCCATAGTATTAAAGGACGTGCGGGGACGAGTAGGAGCGAACTGCCAGCGTGCAAACGGCAGGGTAGTGGCTTTCCATTCTCCCATGATACGGGCTTCCGAGAGCCCTTGGATCTGAGATCGAACAGTTGCATGGTGTGATTCTAGACCTATGAGTGAATATCCTATCCTGGAGGGTTATTCTTAAAATTTTCAGCAACTTAGCATGCGACCGTTTGATCTCAGATCCAAGGGCTGCCAGCAGCTCGTATCATGGTCGCGCCTACCATGACCGTCGCGTCGCTCGCGCAGTCGTGCCCTTGGAGATTTAACACGGTGCGTTAGGCTATCTGATGTTGGCATGTCATACATAGTCATCACTTAGTCACTCATACTACAACAAGGTTGGCTATAAGTGTTTTTTTACTCCTCTCTATCTCTTTCTTCGTACTCCCTCCATCCCATAATATACGAACGTTTTTGACACTACACTAGTGTCAAAAGCATTCTTATATAATGGGACACAGGGAGTACTAGTATTTATTGCATTTGCCAAGGAGTGACCTCTTCCAATGAAATGGTGTTGCTAAGTTTGCTTCATTTAATTAGCTATAGACTCAAAATTGTCTTTTCACCTAGGTACAGGCGCTTAGCACCGTTTCTTCCTTGGGTCACCAAACTAGACTCTCTCTTCTTGATTAACTTGCCACATCAGACTTTATGCCTATGTGGCAAGCTTAAGCACCTGTAGGAGCAAGTAAGTACAATAGTGCGCTTTACATGGCATTTTTGCATACATGGAGGAAAGAGAGGCAAGGAAAAAGTGGAGAAGTGGGCTCTCATGCAAGAGCCAGCCTCTACTACTACATGGTGGAGCATTGGGAGAGGCACCTGTGTGGAGGTGGTCGGGAATCGGGAGACTCACGCCGGTCGTAGCGCCGCAATTAAAATGATAATGGCAAGTCAAATCACGGGGCCCCACCTGTCCAGCAGTAACTCGCTGTCAAATCACACAGCCCTACGTTTGCAGCAGCCTACTCCCTCGTCTTCTCGTGTCTCTATCGAACCGACTAGGCGGAACTGCCCCGCCTACCACGCAGGAAAAGCCCCGCCCTCGACTTTTAAATACAACTACTCCTTCCGTCTAGGTGACTAAGTCATCTTACGAAAACCAAATAATCCCAAAATATGTGCATTAACTTCTACCTCGTTTCTTTTTTCTTCACATATCAACCAATAAGAATGCAATGATATACGTTTTGTGACATAGTAACTCATATTTAGTTAGTCAAATGGATGACCTAGAACTACGTGCAGGCCCTATAAACTGAGACGCCTACAAATAAAAAAACGAGACAGAGAGGGTAGTTCAGCATGTATCTTTTTAGATCAATATAGTCAGGATTCACCAAGGAGCAAAACCAAGTGGTAGGCTGCTCCTGTCGTGTTGGCGTAGCAACTCAAGCAGGGTCAGTCCACACACGAAATGGCGACACACTTAAGAGGACCCCTTTGGCAGACATGTGGCTCATCCATCGTCTTGTTCCATGTGCGATGCACCAAATTACAGTTCGGAGCAGCAGTTGGAATTGGAGGCACCCCGTTCGTAGCGCTGCAGTAGTAGAAAATGAGCGATGAGGGGTCAAATCACAAAGCCCCACCTTTCCCGCATTAAGCTGAACGGACGAAGCAACCATCATTTCACTCTAGCACGCAAGAGCATAAAGAAAATAGAAAACAATGATGCGTGTGGCAGCTACCTAGGGCACCCTAGGGTAGGGGTCTCCACTACAGATCCTTTTTTTTGAAAGTGCCTCCACTACAAATCGGCTTCTCCCTCGTCCTCTTGAAGAAAAACGATGATGAGTGCGGCGGTAGGGTTTGTAGGAGTACTATGGCGTGCGGGGCCACGTCGTAGTAAACGGGTTCGATTCGATGCCTTAAATATGTGAGGGCCGCTTGGTTTTATGGGAACGAGGTAGCATTTTGGGTTCGGGGACCAGTGGAGATATAGCACGTACAGAAAATTGTGGACGTAGGTTCGACTGAAAGGCAATGATGCATGGGCCCTATATTTTGATATACCCGGGGCCGCGTGAAATTTGCTACTCTACTCAAAACTAGTAAGGTACACATGTATTGAACGCATGAGATTTCGAAACCAAATTATGAATAAATACACACTATAGCATGTAAAGCTTTGAGTCATATATGCATGATGTAGATGTTGTTTAGTTCTTATAGTTCATCTCATTCAAAATCAATTAGTTTTATAAAAATGTTAAGATTCATGAGGTTGTGCATTGTAAATCATAAAGTAAAAAACAAATAATGGCAATTCATTTAGAAAAAGAATCAATTATGACACAAAAGATTCTAGAACAAAGGAGAAGTGCTTGTGTTTTGAGGTTTGTGCATTATGCTTAAGTTCAACCATGGAGTCTTCTAAATTGTACGTGTGGCATATCTGGTGGAATGTTGATGATATCCAACGGCCAGTAGTGCTCGGATTTGCCCATCTCTACACTGTCGGGTTAGCTTCATCCAGCGACCATCTTTCAAAGTTATTGGCACACTATATAGTTCTTGTGCCATAGTTGCATGTTTTGGAAAAAAGCTACTAGTGGGTTGTACTATCTACTTAGGAATAGAAGATGTATACATGGAAGTAGTAGGGAAAGAGATGACATGGAGGATCTCAATTCCTATGAGTAGGGATTGGAAAAGAGATGTCATTTGGTTCACATCATAGGAACTTTTCTATTGAATCTAGAGATGACATGTATCTCAATTCCTATGAGGAGGGATTAGTAAAGAGATGTAATTTGGTTCATATTATAGGAACTTTTCTATTGAATATAAGCTAATGTTTATTTTCCTTTGAAATTAAGGGAGTATAGGAATCCATTCATATGAACCAAGTAGCTCTAAAGCTATAGAAATGATATCGTGTTTATTTCCTTTGAAATGTAGAGTATATGAATCTATTCCTATGAACCAATTGGCTCTAAAAGAAAAAATCCTATAAAAATCATATCATATAGAGTTCCTATGATATTCCTCGACACTAAAGGATGGTTAAAATTGTTGCAGGTGATACGATGGTCTTTCTTTGTAGACTCCTCACCCATCTTTATAGTTACCTCTCGAAGATGAATGAAATGATATATACAGGGTATTCTACATGTGCAATTTGGTACATGAAAACTCGGTAAAAGTTTGCGAGGTTCTAATTTTCAATAAAGCTATATGCACTGCATTTCGGAACGGAGGGAGCATACGGCAGTTGCTAACACTCACGTGGAAGATTTGTGTGTAGGAGGAGTGGCTGTTCTGTTAAATGACATGGCAAAACTGACACTGTCGGATGCCGATCTAACGGTTCTTATGGCGTTCGTCAGGAAAAGGCTTGTGGCAAACGTTTGTTGGATAATGATTTATGGACACATGCATTGCATTGATACGTGCCCCCCTCTCTCTCACGCACACGCACCCTCACGAGTCACAACTCTCCTGAGTCCTCTCGCAGACTTGCACGTGGCACCCATCGTCTATCTGCAGGTAGACGTCACGCACATAAGTGCTCTTCACACCCTACCCTCAAAACTTATAAAAAACAAAAGACGGCGCGCACATTTTATTTTAGCTCACATGTCACACACTTATATTATTACTCTTGCGGCAAACATTCTTTGGGCATAGTATATATTGTACTCTCACGAAGAGAAGCGATGCACGCACGCACTAGTTCTCTCACACCCACTCGCGGGTACACGTAGGAGCGCATTTTTTTTGAAGCCGGTACAACAAAATCACTCCACTATATATAAAAGCAGGAGCCTTAGCGCTTGCTTTACTAGGGTTCCTCTCGTTCACTCTCTCATGCTCTCCAGATCTAAGCAAGACATAGGTGGCCACTCTCTCTCTCAGCTCACGGCTGGTCACAAATCCGGCCGAACAACCTCGACCAGGGCAGGGGTGTAGGTGCATCGTTCACGCTGTAGCGGCGACGAGGGAGGAGACCAACGGCTGCCCATGCGTCCAGATCGGCGGCCGTGCTGTTCTCTCCGAGAGAGCGCCGGCTCGGGAGGGCCTCTGACCCCTTCTTCCTCCCTGCGGTATTGTGGCCAAGATGCGGCCTCCCAACACCGTCTTTGCCACATGCCGATGACCCTCAGGTATATATTCCTTCGAAACTTGCCTTGCTCTACTGCCCCAGCTCTTCCCCCTTTGTGTGGATCCTTTTCTACTTCCATCCGCTGTTCCAAAGCCACCTAGACTTCTACTATTATTAGAAGTAAAGCTAGTTCATACAGTCAACTCAAAGCGTTGGTTCAAACAGGGAAGAAAGTGGGAAAGCTGTAGCATGAATCTAGGACTTGGTTCTAAGAGGAAATGGGGGAAAGTAGTAATATCTGTCACTGTTTAAATAACCGTATTTCGTATTTGCGCAAACAGGGATGTCTGTCTCCATATCGTTTCGGGATGCCTGTCTCCGTATCGTTTCTATCCGCGCAATCAAAAGCACACACCTCAGTTTTAGTACAACTGCGCAAAATGAGATGGCTATCCCTCGTTTCCGTCGTCTAACCTCCAGTCTTCAAGGTATTCCTACATTGGTAGTAACTAAGGTAGAATGACCAACACAATCTAAAAGAAGCTGATTCGTACGTTTTACTTCCTGATTGCAGTGCAGGGATGAGCAAAAACAACTGCATCCTAGCCCGGAATGCACTTTCTGCTAGTTCTTCCACGCACCGAGGACTAGCTGGCACGGCTGCACGGCGGTTTTTTGGATAGGTGCGCGGACAAGAGGCATTGTGGTCTGCTTATTTCTGCAAATAACGGTGCTTAAATTTAGTGGAATGCACAAGCATTTCAACTGGTCAGTACACTGCATGGTTCAGTTCAGCATTCCAGCTGAGACCACAATTATAATTGGTTATTCTGGAATGAGAGAACCTAACCCTGGATGGTGGCAACAAGAAAAAACCAGAGTGAGCTCCAGGAAATTTAAGCCTGCCGGGAGGCCCTTTGCTTAGAGAAGCCTTGCTTGTTTTTTCCTGATTTGTAAACCTTCTCACAACTTTGTCTTCTGCTGTGAACTAGTATATGTTTGTTATGTTCTATGAATCGTTGAGATGTATAAAACTTCTTAACTTGTGCTTTTCAAGATTTTTATGAAGGCGAGTTTAATGTGAGTGTTCCACATGAGCGCTGGACTAGCATTGAACGTTTGGAATTTATTACATTGTGGCCTCAATTAACTGCATGAACCACTGTAACAAGATACATAGTTGCTTATATGTCAGACAACAGATTGTTGATTGTTAGCTGGTCGATAGCCTAGTGTTGAAGCGAGCTGAGCCAATGTGCCGTGTTTTGCACAACTGCTTACAAGTGGGGTAGCACCAACAGTGTTCACAAGTACTGTACTTATGTATACGTCGGCGCACGGTTCTCGAACGAGTGCTCTATTTCATCAAAAGACACACTGCTCGTATGATAAACCGTGACAACTTATGTCTTACCATGCCATATTCATGAAAAAACTAGTGAGGACGCATCTGTTTTGGCAACAATTACGATGGTCCTCACATGATTCACAGGCACACAAAAGTAGCAGCAGTTCCCATAGATGGATTCAAACAGAGTACTAGCCCCAGAGGGGTCGATAACAAGCAAGGTTCGGATAATTAGACACAATCCAAACTACTATTAAACACTAGTTGGGGAAACTATTTCATGCCTCGATCTAATTTGGGCTGGACACAAGACGGACCTTGCCATGAACATCATCGAGGACGTCCCGCAGCAGCTCAATCCTGTGAACCTTCATGAAGACAACCTTGTGGCCTTGCCACTGATAAACTTGTTTGTGGAGGCATGCCATGTCATCTTCCTGCGTAAGCTTGACAAGAACAGTATGTCTCACAAACGAAGGAGTAGCTTTGAACTTCTTGTGCTTCAGTACACCCTGGACAACACGCCTGACAACAGTGAGGCTGGAATACACCTCTTCATTGGTATAACTGCAAATGGCTTCCAGGATCCAACAGCCTAAGAACTCTGTTTTCCCAGTGCGTATATTCAGGTCGTCTGCCTCATAGCGAGTGACATGCACAACCACACAATCCTTGTCTGCATGAGGGCTCTAATTGAAACAGAAACAAATTCTGAATTACTTTTCAGTATAAGAAACACAAGTTATTTAAACCACTATGTATAGCATGGCATCGAAGCTAATAAAATTTTGCATTATTAATCACCACATACTTCCTTTTCTAAAAAAATCACCACATACTTAGATGAAAAACCATAATCGAGATCGGCAAAGAAGGAAATCACCTTTGGTAGCTCAGCGGGGGGGGGGGGACATATCCTCGAAGGGGGAAAACTGCTCCTGCAGTGCCACGGGGGCTGTAACCTCAAACGAGGCGTTGACCATCTCAGTAGTGGCCGTGAGCGTATCCGGGGTCGGCTCGGTGGTTGCCTCCATCTTCTTGGAGCTCTCTGTCTCGTGGGGATCAGCCTCCCGCGTCTGCTCCAATATCGGCAAATCTTTGCCTGGTTCTCCTTGGTCCATCATGAAACTGACGAATACTACGAGACCACTGAAAGGGAAACACAATCGCAATGACAATGAAACAAAAAAGAGGTTGAGGATCGGTTACTGCTTTGCAAAAGTTCTTTTTTTTTCTCTGAACGAAAATATACCAACATCACGGATCCGCTTACCTTCCCTTCATTGGGAGAGAAGAACAGTGACAGATGCGAGTGTTGCCTTTCTTGAAGACGGTGAGGGAGAAGGGGATTCAGGGAAGAGTGAAATGATGGTTGCTTCGTCCATCAAACTTAGACTGCGGGGAGGTGGGGTTTTGTGATACGGCGGCTCGTTACTGCCGCGCTACGACCGGGTTGACTCTCCGCCTGCATACTGCCTTCTAATTTGGTGGATGGCATTTGGGCCCACGCGCTGCATGGCCCGCATGTCAGTGAACAAAAGTAGAACGACATTTAGTAGAGGGAGACGTTTCAATGACCTAGGAGGAGCCAGAAGCGGTAGAGTGTCTCCACTGTACTAGTAGTAATTGTTTTTTGGGTAGCTGTAGAGTGTATCCACTGTACTAGTAGTAATTGTTTCTCTGGGCCCAAGACAAAACAGCCAATCCACACTAGTAAATAGTAAAATCAATTCAAAAGGCACTACCCACACCCAGCACACCGCCCCCCCCCCAAAAACCTGGGTGCTCTTCTTCCTCCTCGCTCCCACCCACCTCACATCAGCTCGCTCCACTCATACCCCCAAATTCCTCACCTCACTCCTACAGAAAACCCCAGCTCCTCTTCTTCCTCACTCCTACAGAAAACCCCCAGCTCCCCTTCTTCTTCGCTCGCACCAGAACTAGGCTCTTCATTCGTTACTCTGCTCAAATCCGTGAGCGCGATGCAACGCCCTCGAGGAAAATGGAGTCGGCTGACCCCAGCGCCAAGAAGATGAGGCTCCCGCCAGCGGCGACGCCTGTTGTAGATCCCGCACCCGGCAGCATGGGGAGAAGCGGCGACCCCGCCCCCACCAGATCCCAGGAACCCGCAGAATCTCGGGTGGACCGCATGAGCGATCTCCCGGACGACGTCCTTGGGGAGATCATATCCCTTCTCCCCACCAAGGAATGTTGCCGCACCCAAGTCCTCTCAATTCGGCAGCGCCCTCTATGGCGCGCCGTGCCCCTTAATCTCGACTGACGTCAGCTATCTCTCTTCAATGATTTTGAAATCCTAGAGCCATCATCTCCTCCCACCAGGGCTCCGTTCAAAGCCTCTGCATCCCGTCATGCTACCTGAGCAAGCATACCATGCCCTGCACGGTGGACGTCTGGCTGAAATCCCCTGAATTCACAAAACTACAGCTTCTTGAGTTCTACTATTCCCCTGGAAATCAAATACCACATACCGAACGCCATGAACTTGTGCCCTCAGCACGGATGTCCATCTCGCGGTTTTCCTCCTCTCTCCACACCGCCACCTTTGCGATGTGCTACCTACTAGACAATCTGGTACTAAACCTTAGACTCCCATTTCTCAAGAACTTTCACTTGTGCGGGTTCGTATATCGGAGGCCTCATTGCACAGCATCATCCACTCCAGTTGCCCTGCGCTGGAGTGCTTGGTGCTTGTTTTCACACTTGGAATCGGTTGTCTCCAAATAAAGTTGCCTAACCTTGTAAGAATTGGAATTTGTTTTGACGGAAGGCAGCTCATCATCCAAGATGCCCCTTCACTTCAAATCTTGATCCTTGATTCTAGTTATTCACCGTTGCAAATAACCGTCCTCTTTGCGCCTAAACTGGAGACCTTGGGTGTAATACATGATCTCTGTGCTCATTTCAATATGGTGTTTGGCTCCACAGTTCTTTAGGTACTTTATATTATCATCTACACTTGTAACCATAAGCTGCATTTTAAATTTTTGCACATAATTTATATATCATCTTGGAGTACACATTTTGTACTAATATTATGTTCTATGCTCAATGAAGAGTTTCTCCATGGATGGCCTATCAATGGTGCTGGATTCTGTCAAGATCTTATATATCCAAATGAATAGTTTTAATCTGAACAAGAATATTGGCTTGCTGCAATGCTTTCCATGTCTGGAGAAGTTGTATATAAAGGTGATAATTTCACGCACATTGGAAGCCCGCATATAGTGTACTAGAATTAACCGTTCAGCTGTTGCTCTTTCGACACTCTTCTTTTAGACCTTAACTGTTTTCAATCTTCATGTCTATTTAGGCAACAGGACGGGGTAAGAAAGTTATAACCAATCGGTGGATTCGTAAGCATCGGGATTTTCTCACTTCTCATGAGATTCGATTGAAGACAATAACGCTAGAATGATATGTAGCCAACCATGCAAACACAAGATTTGTCACATTCTTCCTGCTGAATGCGAGGTTACTATTGTCCATCAGGCTTAAGTTTATCAGCAGCATGGTTTTGACGGATGGGTATGTTGAAGAGCAAAAAAAGGAGTTTCAGGTGGGCAAAAGAGCTTCTGAACATGCCGGGCTTCTATTTACAACATATTGTGGTCATAATACAGTAAATTTTACGACCCAGGATGTTCATTCTATGGACCTGACCGATCCATTTGACTGTGACTGCCGAAAACAGTGCTAGAGTTTGATGTTGTTGCCCTTTTCAATCTGGGTTTTTTTGTAAACCTGATGAACAATCAACTCTCGTGCTTTTGTACAGTTTGTAAGCTGGAGTTAGATGTTCCTGCCCTTTTCAACTCGGCTGTGACTGTCATATTTTCTTTGAAACAAGGCAAATGGCTTGCCATTCGTTTAATTTAGAGTGACATATTGTAACAAATCACAACCAAGGGAAATAACATCACTCATGCCGGCTGCTTGAGCTCATTGTGCATTACAGAAGCCAAGTGATTAGCCCCCACCAGCACCCACAAACTTATTTCGAACTAGCACATCAAATGGGCTGTAAATTTTTATAGGAAAGGCTGCATGACCGTGACAGATTTGGATTCTGACATTTGGTACCCTCGAGGAAATAACCTATCCAAGGTGGTGTCGACTTACTAGCCAGTCAACAAACGATTCTGCCTACCAGCCGTTGGATTGACATCCAACATATGTCGTGTATCTTCTATCTCTTGTCTTCTTCTTCCTCCAGCCGCCCACCTCTGCCGCCCTACCGTACGTACCCTCCAACGTTGGCCAGTCCCTCCCTCTATTCCCCCACATGTCCTGTTATTCTCCGGCGACGTCAGCCCCAACATGCACCCGTGCCCGAACCAGTCAACTCTCGTACTCCCATCCGCCTGCGACTGGACCGGTGCATCTTCAATGGATCTTGTTCGTTCAGTCCGAGGCCTCGCCGTCGTCCTCCGCCTTGCGGCCTTGGTTCGCTCGCCGTGCGCGGTGTGCCGCCCTCTTGTGTTGTCAACGTCGTCAACAACCAAGGGGAACAAGGAGATGATTGTACGTGGAGAGGATGACAGTAGGGACCCACCAGCGTCATGGCAGTATGCAAGCAAGTGCCTCTATAGTACAAGCCCAAAAATATGGTTCCTCCTGGTCCTAATGGTTGGACATCTAGGGCTCACGCCATTGTCAATGTAGTCAATAAACGAGAGAATTACACTATGAGCGGCTGACACCAGGGATCCAGCAAGTCGCGCAGTTTTTTTTTGAGGAACAAGCAGTTGTTATTTATACTAGCTTTAGCGACGGACCAGGGTAACAACGGGGCTGTGCGGGGGCTGTGGCCCGTCTAGCCAGGGTTTTATTTATGTTTACCACATCATGAGCCCAGTTGTGTTTTTTTCTTGCTGAAAATGGCTAGCCCAGTTCTTTTTTTAAAAGAAATACCCAAACAAGGCCTACTTGCTTTATCGGCCCTGCTGGGCTGCAAATCTTTCAAGACAATGAGAGTTTCATTCGGTTTGCCAGAAATGGCCTGTACATTTTTAAAACACATCAAACTGGGAATTAGTTTCAATTTTTTTATTACAAGATCTTAAATTCCATTGATTTTTATGCGTGGACAATTATTTGGATTTTATATTTATATAAATTATTTTTCAAAATAGTTTGAATGTGAATCCATATTTCTGGATTAAAAATAGTTGACCGCACCGAAATATGCAAAATTTCGTATACTTTTTAACCGTGGCCACAATACGGGGTGTAATGCTAACAAAAAGAAGATGGGCTCCAAAAAAATCTTAAGAATTAGCAAATGGGTTGTACATTATTAGAAATAATGGCAGATGGGCTGTATGCTGTTTTCCACAGATTTGAGGCTGACTTGTGCGCCTACTACAGGTTGACGCGTATGCTTTCATAAAAAAAAGGTTGACGCACACGCAACGCCCTATCAACTTAGTCAACACACGATTATCAAAAAAAAACTTAGTCAACACACGAGAGCAATGACTGTTGGATGTCCATCCAACGGCTGTCGTGCTTCTTCAATCTCTGCTCTTCATGCTCCAGCCGCTCAAACAAGCGCCGGCGGGACTGCCTGCTCCCACCTCCCGCGGCCGGCTATGCTGTCGCACAGGCCTCACGGCCCCACCGAGCTCCCATCGATGGCCTAGCCATCCCTCTGCTCACCCACACATGTTGTTATTCTTCGGTGACGGCAGATGAACCAGTAAACCCTCGTACTCCTCCGCGTGGGAAACAACTGCCGAGTATTCCCTGGCTCCATGTCGTTCCCTTCCTAGGCCTCGCCGTCGTCCACCACCCTGGTGCTCTCGACGCGGCCTGGTCAACATGGTCAACGAACGACATCCATCGGAAGTGGACTGTACGTGGAGAGGCTGACAGCTGGGTCCATGGCCGCATGCAAGGAAATGCCTCCTTATTACACGCAAAATAATGATTCCTCCACCTGACATCTAGGACCCACAGGAAGGGCCTCTGTATTTCGCGAAAAAACGTTCCCCCCGCTGACGGGTTGGACCCACCAGCTATATCATCGCACGCAAGGAAGTGCCTCCTTATTACGCCCAAAAAAATGAATACCCCCTGCTAGCTGGGACCCACCATATTGTTGGGATAACTTGTGGGCCTACTAAGTTGACGGGGACGGAGGGCTTTGTAACGCCCCAGATACAACTTTCCATATTCTTAACTCCAACTCTTGCCTTTTCCGGAGATGCAATATATTATTTCCTCCGTGGTTGGGTTTTGTCTGTTGTTTTGCATTCTGTTCTTGGCTTGCATCTCATCTCATAGCATCATCCGCATTGCATCGGCACTCGTTATCATCATTGTTTTTAAAACTCGCATCAGTTCGTAGTTTTTGTGTCCCCCCTTGCTTTCGTTGACCGTTCCAGACCAATCGGGGTTTCGCTTCCCTCTTGACCGTGACTCACCAGATACTATCACAACAGTTGCAGGTGCCGATGATACCAGTGCAGGTGATGCAACCGAGCTCAGATGGGAGCTCAACAAAGATCTTAGTTGTTGCTATGTGTTGTTTCTTGTTGATCAGTAGTGGAGCCCAGTTGGGACGATCGGGGATCTAGCAGTTGGGTTGTCTTCTTTTCTTTTGGCTTCGTCCGTAGTAGGACTATGTGTGTACTCTGAATGATGTATGATTTATTATATGTTCATTGTGTGAAGTGGCGATTGTAAGCCAACTATTTATCCCATTCTTGTTCATTACATGGGATTGTGTGAAGATGACCCTTCTTGTGACAAAACCACCATGCGGTTATGCCTCAAAGTCGTGCTTCGACACGTGGGAGATATAGCCGCATCGTGGGTGTTACAAGTTGGTAATCAGAGCCATCCCCGACTTAGGAGCCCCCTGCTTGATTGTTTGCTGGCGTTGTTGAGTCTAGAACAAAAATGTTTTGAGTCTTAGGATTATATATATCAGAGAGTAGGATTCTTTTTACTCCTCAGTCCCTTCGTCGCTCTGGTGAGGTCTCCTGACGTAGATGTGTTGACTTTCCTCTCCTCAAATTTCACTATTTTTTTAGGATCACGCGGGTATCTTGAAATCGTTTCGATGGTTTTGTGACGAGAACATTGTTCTTGGTGCCTCCTCTCTATTATGTGGCATTGACCCAGGGAGTTGAGCTCCGAGGTGTTGTCGTCACAATTTTATCGTTGCAGTTCTGGAATACCTGAGTTTTGCCGACATTGAAAATCTCTTTTATGCAGTTGTTGGTGAGATAACCTCGACGTCACCCAGTACTGGGGAGTTCGGGAGTATTGCCATAACTCGTATAACGGATGCTTTTCGAAGGTTGAGGTACACGATTTCCGAAGGTTTCTTGGTTATGTGTTGACGGATGGATACAACTTGGATGTAGGGATTGTTAGTTTGGGTGAGATATATTGCTTCCCCTGTATCCCTATTGAGAGTGTGCTCATTGAAGCGGTGAAGAAACTGCTTGACCGGTTTAAACTTGGGATCAATATTGAGAGTGTGCTCAGCGAGTTCCCTTGGTACACCTGACATGTCAAGAGGTTTCCATGCAAAGATGTCCTCGTTCTCACAGATGAACTTGATGAGCGCACTTTCCTATTTCGGATCCAGATTAGTACTGATACTAAACTGCTTGGATGAATCACCAGGAACAAAATCAACCAGCTTAGTCTCATTAGCCGATTTAAACTTCAGTGTTGGGTCATGCTCTGTAGTTGGCTTCTTCAGAGAAGTCATATCCGTCGGATCAACATTGTCCTTGTAGAACTTCAACTCCTCTGCTGCGCAAACCGACTCAGCATAGGCCATATCACCTTCTTCACACTCCAAAGCAATCTTACGGCTCCCATGTACCGTAATGGTCCCCTTATGACCCGGCATCTTGAGCTGTAGATAAACATAACAGGGCCTTGCCATGAACCTAGCATAAGCCGGCCGTCCAAACAGGGCATGATATGGGCTCTGGATTTTCACCACTTCAAAGGTTAAGGTTTCTGATCTGGAATCACGATCATCTCTAAACATGACCTCCGGAGCTATCTTACCAACCGGGTATGCCGATTTACCAGGTACCACACCATGAAAAACAGTGTTTGACTGTTTGAGATTTTTATCTGTCAGTCCCATGCGACGGAAGGTTTCATAATACAAGATGTTAATACTGCTCCCTCCATCCATGAGCACCTTGGTGAACTTATAACCTCCGACATGAGGCGCCACCACCAACGCCAGATGACCTGGATTATCAACCAGTGGCGGATGATCCTCTCGACTCCACACAATGGGCTGTTCAGACCAGTGCAAGTAGCGGGGCACCGCCGGTTCAATGGAGTTCACTGCCCTTTTATGAAGCTTCTGATCGTGCTTGCACAGGCTAGTGGTGAAGACATGATACTTCCCACTGTTCAACTACTTCGGGTGGCTCTGATAACCCGACAGTTGCTGATTCCCCTAATTATTCTGCTGGTTGTAACCCCCTGGTTGCCCTGACTACCTTGATTGCCATGTCCGCTTTGATTACCTTGAAATCGTGAGCCAGAACTGCCTCCACCATAACCCGGCCCATGAGATCCGGGTCCTGAACCACCGGATGGTCCTTGATCATATCGGAAAAGATCCGAGTTTTTGGACTCTCGCATAATAAAGCAATCCTTCCAGAGGTGCATAGCTGGCTTTTCTCGCGTCCCGTGCTTTGGGCAAGGCTGGTTTAACAGGCGCTCAAGATTGACACCTGATACTCCACTCCATGAGGGCGGTTTACCCTTATGACCCTGACCATTATCTTGTGCATTGGTGTTAGCCACAAAATCTAAACTATTCTCCGCTTTACGCTTACCATTATTTCCATGGCCCGCCGGGTTATGTTGCTGCCCTTTGGTGTTGCCGCTCTTCTTTCCCTTCCCTGGCTTTTCCTCGTCAGACTCGGGATCCTTGGTACTATCGGAGTCGGCATACTTAACCAAAGCTACCATAAGTGTTCCCATGTCATTGCAGTGATGCTTGAGCCGTCCCAACTTTAGCTTCAGAGGCTTGAACCGGCAATTTCCCTCCAACATTAAGACTGCTGTATCGGCATTGATGCGATCTGATGAATGCAAGATTTCCGAAACCCGACGCACCTAGTGGGTTGTAGATTCACCTTCTTCTTGGACACAGGAAGCTAAGTCCACAATTGACATGGGTTTCTACACATGTCCTTGAAATTCTTGATAACCCGGGCCTTTAACTCGGCCATGACCCAATGGAGTTAGCTGGTAAACCCTTCAGCCAAGTGCGAGCGGTTCCTTCCAACATCATAGTGAAGTATTTAGCACACGCCGCATCGTCCACATCCAGCATCTCCATCGCCATCTCATAGCTTTCGACCCATGACTCGGGGTGTAAGTCAGCAGTGTAATTGGGAACTTTACGAGGACCCTTGAAATCCTTGGGCAGCTGCACATTGTGTAGAGCCACGGTGAGACACGGCACCCCTGAAGAACTGAAAACAACCCCTGGTTCCACTGAAGTTGTTGCACGAACTGGAGTAGGCTGACACGCTGCATACTGCGTAGCTAACTCGGCTTCTTGACGTGCTCTGCCCTGGTCCACTACGTCCTGGGCATCAGCTCCCCCCTGCCGGGTTAGGCCTATGGGGAGGATTATGGTTCCGTCCACTGCTTGACACAGCCGGTTCTTCAACATGTCTGCTGTAACTCCGGCTTGGGTGAGGGGTAGAATGAATCATGTCCCGACTGTACGAATAAGCCTGCTGCTGAACCATTGCTGTTTGAAGGAGATCTCTGGCCCGTTGTGTCTCAACCGCTGCCGGAGAGTCGCCTTCCATTGGAATAGCTGCCAATCTCGATGCCGCAGCGATCATGTTATCCAAAGGGGTAGGAAAATGACCCGGTGGTGCTGGCACGTACTGAGGCGGGTCATGGTTCTGTTGAGGCGGGTCCATCGTCCGTGGCTGATCCGGCGCTCCTGTCCCAGGTGCTTCAACCCGGTTTACCACTGCCGGGTTACTGGTTCCCGCTTCTGACGTGTTAAAGAGATTCCTTGCTTCATAAACCGGCGGTAGACGAGACTGGTGCCTCCTCATCATCAGGTCGTTTGAAGCGTTCTGATCCAGCATGAGCCGGTAAGATTCTACATGAATCCGCTGTGCCTGAGTATCCAGAGCGGCCCGCTCCTCAGCCATGCTGGTTTCCTCAAGAGCCATGTCCTCCTTGGCCTGAGCTATCTGATCTCACAATTTCCTGACCTCCATGTTATGCTGATCTCGATTATTCGGGTTAACTTCTATGGTCAACAATGTCACCAAGGCATCAAATAAACCGGACAGGACTTGAGCCGGCGGGCGCGCGGGGCCTCCTGCCCCGGCTGCCGATCCGGAAATCATTGCCGCCGCAACTGAGGAGTGCTGCGTGGGCTTCATACCAGCCATAAAGATCACAACCCAGCGGTTCAAGGGGGTCTGGAATACTGTCACCATCGGAACAACCCCCAAACCAGCCATCTTGCAGTTGATACAATGACTCGGTCTCCCCGGTGGATGACTCGCCATCTGAATAGACAACCGTCTCACCGTCGGATACCGGTTCAGATTCTGCACCATGGATGAATCCTACGAACACACGCTTCATGGTGGGCTAAACCCGAGCAGGGCTTGCACGCTGAGCCGTCTCGATGAGGTCGGCGCAGATATCCGGCTCAGGGCCCGATTCGCCGATCTTGCCAATGAAGACATGAATTCCTCCGAAGGGGACCCGGTACCCATACTCGATTGAGCCGGTGTCGGGGCCCCAGCCTGCGTTGTCTATGTAGAGCTTGCCGCGACGACTCTTGGTCATCCGGCCCACTGCATATCCCTTGAGTCCTTCGAAATTGCCCTCTAAGAACTTGAAACCATCGTGCGATAGCCCCACGGTGGGTGCCAACTGCCATGGAATTTTCACGTCAGATGTCCTAGTGTAAGGACTTAGTCGTGGAGCCATCGCAGTGAGATTATCTTAAAGGGGTTAAACCAGACAAAGGACACAGGGAGTTTATACTAGTTCGGCCCCTTGCGGTGAAGGTAAAATCCTATGATCCAGTTGTGGTGGAATTGATGGGGTTTCGATGACCAGGGAGCGAATCCGCTTTGCCTAACTCTCGAGTTGTTGTTTGTTGTCCCTAAACCGACGTCGGGTCGTCCCTTTATATACATAGGTTGACACCCGTCGGTCTACAGAATCCTAAGTCCGATTCATAAACGTGTCCGGCTCGGTATCTACTCTTTCCTGCCTTACATTACAAGTTACACGCCTATGGCGGTTTATGTCTATGGGCCCTAACCCGCCTCTTGGTTTTGGGCTCCCTTATTATGTTTCCTTCATAAGTCGCCATCTTCTGTAACTTCATTGGCTTCAATATTGGTAGTCTCTCTATGGATAAACCGGCCCCTCCTGGGTGGTTTATACCCACCAGTTATATCCCAACACCCCCCCCCATGTGCTTCTCCGGCTCACTGGATGTCTTTTGGTCCAAAAAAATTCACAAAAAGTTTTGCTTTGTTTGGACTCCGTTTGGTATTGATTTCCTGCGATGTAAAAAACATGCAGAAAACAACAACTGGCACTTGGCACTATGTCAATAGGTCAGTACCAAAAAATGATATAAACTGACCATAAAATGATTATAAAACATCCAAGAATGATAATATAACAACATGGAACAATAAAAATTTATAGATATGTTGGAGACATATCAAAGAGCTAAAATTGTTACCGTCCCGCATCTACTTCATTTTTGGATTGAACTAAGCGGGTGGTGGATGAACTTGAGAAGCCGCGATGAACAAGCCGATGAACCACATGAACTACTACGACCTAATGCGGATCTGAAGTAGAAGAGAAGGGGGTACCTGACGAAGTTGAAGAAGAAAGGGGTGTGCCACTGTTATCTGGTCCAGTCAGGTTGATACAGCGGCCTTTGTCGAAGTTGCTGGTGAAGAACGTCGGTGTCGGAGCTCTGGCCGCGGTGACGGCGCGAGGAAGACGAAGAAGTGGGGGCAAAAGGGGGTAAAAGTGAAAAAGGGACCCCCTGCTTATTTATAAGGGAAAAGTGAAATAGTGAAATGGAAGGCACGGAAATCGGGGGGCATCATAATTACCTCAATAGTGGAGGCACCTTGATTTTTGGATGACCAGTTAATGCAAAAGATCCATTATGATGTCACGGATTTTTTTATGGATTTACTTCGCATGACGTCATGGCGGCTTACAGTGATATGTTTAAGATTGAGCATTGGAAAGATGACTCATCAACTGAAGCAGTGAAGATTGACATGAACAATTTCAAATCAATCTGGGCCTAATGTTGGAGATATAACCCTGAGGTGTGACCCGCCAGGAGAGGCCGGGTTACATGATATGTCTCCAACGTATGTATAATTTTTTATTGTTCCATGCTATTATATTATCTGTTTTGGATGTTTTATATGCATTATTATGCTATTTTATATTATTTTTGGGACTAACGTATTAACCTAGAGCCTAGTGCTAGTTTCTGTTTTTCCTTGTTTTTAAGTTTCACATAAAAGGAATATCAAATAGAGTCCAAATGGAATAAAACTTTATGATGATTTTTCTTGGACCAGAAGACACCCAGAGGACTTGGAGTCCAAGCCAGAAGACCCACCAGTCGGCAGTAAGGGTGGAGGGCGCGCCCTGCCTTATGCCCCCTGGGAGTCCCCTGACATACTTCTCCGTCCTATATATTCACATATATTCCAAAACCCTCAGAGCGAACCATGAAAACACTTTTCCACCGCCGCAACCTTCTGTCCCCGTGAGATCCCATCTTGGGGCCTTTTCTGGCATCATGTCGGAGGGGGATTTGATCATGAAGGACATCTACATCTACCCTATTGCCCTTCCAATGAAGCGTGAGTAGTTTACCTCAGACATACGGGTCCATAGCTAGTAGTTAGATGGCTCCTTCTCTCTCTTTGATTCTCAATACCATGTTCTCCTCGATGTTCTTGGATATCTATCTGATGTAATCTTCTTGTGCGGTGTGTTTGTCGAGATCCGATGAATTGTGGATTTATGATTAGCTTATCTATGAATACTATTTGAATCTTCTCTGAATTCTTATATGCATGATTTGATATCTTTGTATTTCTCTTTGAATTATCGGTTTGGTTTGGCCAACTAGATTGGTTTTTCTTGCAATGGGAGAGGTGTTTAGCTTTGGGTTCAATCTTGTGTGATTTTACCTAGTGGCAAAGTAGGGGTAGTGAGACATGTGATGAATCATTGCCATCAAGGATAAAAATATGGGGTTTTCATCATATTGCTTGAGTTTATTCCTCTACATCATGTCATCTTTATGAACTTAGTACTCTAGATGCATGTTGGATAGCGGTCGATGTGTGGAGTAATAGTAGTAGATGCAGGCAGGAGCCAGTCTACTTGACATGGATGTGATGCCTATATGCATAATCATTGCCTTGGATATCGTCATAACTTTGCACTTTTCTATCATTTGCTCGACAGTAATTTGTTCACCCATCGTATTATTTGCCTTCAAGAGAAAAGCCTCTAGTGAAACCTCGGCCCCCGGGTCTATTTTCCATCATATTTGTTTCCGGTCTACTATTTTGCAATGGTTTATTTTCAGATCTATAAACCAAAAAACCAAAAAATATTTAGTTATATTTTATTTATATTTATCTATCTCTATCAGATCTCACCTTTGCAAGTGACCATGAAGGGATTGACAACCCCTTTATCGCATTGGGTGCAAGTGTGTGATTGTTTGTAGGTGCATCTATTGGGGACTTGTGCGTTTCTCCTACTGGATTGATACCTTGGTTCTTAACTGAGGGAAATACTTATCTCTACTGTGTTGCATCGCCCTTTCCTCTTCAAGGAAAAAACCAAGGCAAGCTCAAGAAGTAGCAGGAAGAATTTCGGGCGCCGTTGTCGGGGAGATCTACGTCAAGCCTACCAAGTACCCATCATAAACTCTCATATCTTGCATTACATTATTTGCCATTTGCCTCTCATTTTCCTCTCCCCCACTTCTAAACTGTTTTCAGAAAAATACAAAAAGATTTGCCTTTTTATTCCCCCTTCTTTTGTTCGTCTTTTCATTCGCTTTTTGTTTGCTTGCGTGTTAGTTTGCCTTTATGGCTCCGCCCAATAACTTTGATCCTTACAATAGGAAGCTGCAAGAAATTGAAAATAATACTAGGAGCTTCATATCCTTACAATTTGAGCATAATAGTTTCTTTATGAACGAGCTCAAGGAGCGGAAAACTTTTATGGAGTATATGAATAAGGAGCTCAATGATATGTCAAAAGAATTTTATGGTCTTAAATCTCAATTTTCTCATCTTGAAAATTTAGTTGGCCAAATTTCTGATAAACAAACCACTTTGGTAAATAAGATGGTTGCTAAACAGGAGTTTTGTGAAAATAAAGATGAAGATCTTAAAGTGATTGATGTGACTCCTATTGAATCTTTGTTTTGTGGTATAAATCTTGATAAAGATGGGACTCGAGACGAGTCAACTTTAGTTAAAAGGTGTCCCAGTAATTTGGAGTTTATAGATCTCGATGCAAAAATTGATAAAAGTGGGATTGGAGTGGTTAACACTTTAAGTAGCCATGAATCCACTCTCTTGGATTTCAAGGATTTTAATTATTATAATTGTTCTTTGATAGACTGTATTTCCTTGTTGCAATCCATGTTGAATTCTCCTCATGCTTATAATCAAAATAAAGCTTTTACTAAACAAATCATTGATGCTATGATGAAATCTTTTGAAGAAAAGCTTGAATTGGAAGTTTCTATTCCTAGGAAACATTATGATGAGTGGGAACCTACTATTAATATTAAGATTAAAGATTATGAGTGCCATGCTTTGTCTGATTTGGGTGCTAGTGTTTCCACGATTCCAAAAACTCTATGTGATGTGTTAGGTTTCCGTGAATATGATGATTGTTCTTTAAATTTGCATCTTGTGGATTCCACTTTTAAGAAACCTATGGGAAGGATTAATAATGTTCTTATTATTGCAAATAGGAATTATGTGCCTGTAGATTTCATTTTTCTTGATATAGATTGCAATCCTACATGTCCTATTATTCTTGGTAGACCTTTCCTTAGAATGATTGGTGCAATTATTCATATGAAGGAAGGAAACAATAGATTTCAAATTCCATGAAGGAAGGGCATGGAACACTTTCCTAGAAAGAAAATTAAGTTGCTATATGAATCTATTTTGAGAGCTACTTATGGATTGCATATCAAAGATGACAATACCTAGATCTATGTTTTTATGCCTAGCCAAGGGTGTTAAACTATAGCCCTTGTTTGGAGGCAACCCAATTTTATTTTTGTTCTTGTTTTTTTGTCCTATTTTCAATAATTTTTTCATCTAGCCTCTGGTTAGATGTGTTTTTATGTTTTAATTAGTGTCCGAACCAAGTAAGACCTTTGGGATGGCTTACGGTGATAGTTGATTTGATCTTGCTGAAAAACAGAAACTTTTGTGCCCAGTAAAATAATTTTCATAAGTCACAGAAGTGTGCTTTTGATCTGAATGTTTTATAGAAGGTTGATATACAAATTTCCCAGATTTTCCTAATTTTTCAGAATTTTTGGAGTTACAAAAGTATTCGAAGTTTAGAGATTGCTATACATTGTTCTGTTTTTAACATATTCTGTTTTCTATGTGTTGTTTGCTTATTTGATGAATGTATGGGTAGTATCAGGGGGTATGAACCATGAAGAAGTTGTAATACAGTAGATATTACACCAATATAAATAAATAATGAGTTCACAATAGTACCAAAAGTGGTAATTTTATTTTCTTATACTAACGGATCTCATGAGTTTTCCTTTGAGTTTTGTGTTGTGAAGTTTTCATGTTTTTGGTAAAGATTTGATGGACTATAGAATAAGGAGTGGCAAGAGCCTAAGCTTGGGGATGACCAATGCACCCCAAGGTAATATTCAAGGACAACCAAGAGCCTAAGCTTGGGGGTGCACCGGAAGGCATCCCCTCTTTCGTCTTCGTCTATTGGTAAATTTACTTGAGGCTATATTTTTATTCCCCACATGATATGTGTTTTGCTTGGAGTGTCTTGTATGATATGTGTCTTTGTTTTTAGTTTGCCAAAATCATCCTTGCTATACACACATTTTGAGAGGGACACACATGAATCGTGAATTTATTAGAATACTCTATTTGCTTCACTTATATTTTTTGAGCTAGGCAATTTTTCTCTAGTGGTTCACTTATATCTTTTTAGAGCACGACGGTGGTGTTATTTTATAGAAATTTATGAACTCTCTTGCTTCACTTATATTATTTTGATAGTCTCTAAATAGTATGGTAATTTGCTTAGGTTATGAATTTAGTCCTAATATGATGCGCATCCAAGAGGGATATAATAAAAACTTTCATATAAAGTGCATTGAATACTATGAGAAGTTTGACTCCTTATGACTATTTTGAGATATAAAGATGTTGGTATTAGAGTCATGCTAATGAGTAATTGTGGATTGGTAAGAATACTTGTATTGAAGTTTGTGATTCCCGTAGCATGCACGTATGGTGAACCGTTATGTAAAGAAGTTGGAGCAAGATGTATTTATTGATTGTCTTCCTTATGAGTGCCGGCCGGGGACGAGCGATGGTCTTTTCCTACCAATCTATCCCCCTAGGAGAATTCATGTAGTACTTTGTTTTTATAGCTAATAGACTTTTGAATTAAGTATGTGAGTTCTTTATGACTAATATTGAGTCCATGGATTATACGCACTCTCACCCTTCCACCATTGCTAGCCTCTCTAGTACCGCGCAACTTTCACCGGTGCATTACACCCACTTTATACTTTCCTCAAAACAGCCACCATACCTACCTATTATGGTATTTCCATAGCCATTCTGAGATATATTGCCATGCAACTTCTACCGTTCTATTTATCATGACACGCTTCATCATTGTCATATTGCTTTGCATGTTTATGTAGTTGACTTCGTATTTGTGGCAAAGCCATCATTCATATTTTTTATACATGTCACTCTTGAGTCATTGCATATCCCAGTACACCGCCAGAGGCATTCATATAGAGGCATATTTTGTTCTAGTATCGAGTTGTAAGTAAATAAAAGTGTATTGATCATCATTATTAGAGTATTGTCCCATGTGAGAAAAAAAAAAGGAAACAAGAGAGAAAAAAGAGGCCAAAGATCCCAAAATAAAAAATGAGAGAAAAGAGAGAAGGGGCAATGTTACTATCCTTTTCCACACTTGTGCTTCAAAGTAGCACCATGATCTTCGTGATAGAGAGTCTCCTATTTTGTCACTTTCATATACTAGTGGGAATTTTTCATTATAGAACTTGGCTTGAATATTCCAATAATGGGCTTCCTCAAATTTCCCTAGGTCTTTGTGAGCAAGCAAGTTGGATCGGGTTGGACTCTTGTAAGCCTAGGGCCTCGACCTGTGTATATAAAGGCGAGACCCTGCGGCGGGTTAACCCAAGAATTAATTGATCGATAACTAGGTTAAGTGATTCCGCTCCCTTGTAATCGATATTCAAGTTATAGTCAACAAAAGCAGGAGTAGGCTTTTACCTCGTTGTGAGGGGCCGAATCTGGGTAAGTCGAACCTGGGTAAACCTTGTGCCCTTTGTCCCGTTCAACCCCTTCGAGCTAACCTACGTCGTGATGGCTCCACACCTAAGTCCTTTCACAAGGGCATCTGTTGTGATAAAACCACGACACTAAGTACAACTCACATGCGGCGGCGGTAGACAGCGAGGGGGCGTTGCGGGGTGCGATGGGAGCGGGGGCGGCAGCCGGGTTGGAGGCGGAGGCTACGTTGGCGGCGGTGGTGGAGGGGCAGGCGACGACGATGGGGGCTTCGACGGAGGCGACGGCTACGGGCACGGAGGCGGAGGCGACGGTGACAAAGGCGGCGGCGACGGGGGCTTCGATGGAGGCAACAACGGCAGGGACACGGCGGGAGTGGAGGCGATGACAACGGGGCTTTAGCGGTGGAGGCAGAGGCGGCGGGGCTTCGGCAGTGGAGGCAGAGGCGGCGGTGGAAGCAGAGGCGACGGCGACGGGGGTGACGATGGTGGAGGCGGCGATTTAATGGAAATCGAACGGAGACAAATCGATGGTGTGTGTGTATGGGGGGTGTTTTAATCAACCCGGCCGGGGCAACGAGGTAATGGTTGGCGTTGGCCTACATGGACAACGCCATTGCTATTATATTGTTATTTTTTGTAATTTTTCTTTTTCACTTTTATGTGTTACACATATTGTTTTTATATTCATATAGATGTTTAGTTTATTATTTTATTGTTTTATTTTCCTATTGTTTATTATATTATTATTTCTATTGATTATTTTTTGTAAATATGTAAACATACAAGTAAAACCAATAATTAGAACACAATATCGATCTCATTAATCTAGTCTAGATACATAGTAGTTGAGTGGTGAAAATAATAACAAATATATATAATTTTATGACTACACTCTTGATCTAGACTAAAAACATCGTCAGTGTAATGATTCCCACAAGAAAAAAAGCTGCCACCGATCCAGCAGGGAGACCGAGGCCAAGCATAACACCAGCTAAAAGCGCATATCGCAACATCTAGAATTTTTGGATTTTGCCGCGCATCACATCAGTCTTCAGCTGCATCTCATCTATCTGTTGTCTTAGTTCACCAATGGAGTACTCGAACAACTCGCTCACATACTTCTGCACGAGATCAACCCATATCCATGTGTAGCAATATTTTGCCCCTAACGTTTGTGGATCACAATATACACACACATATATTAAAGATCGCGACACTATATGTATAAAGTTGAATTGTGCAAATTAGCAGAAATAGATCAAAAGGTATTTTCAGTCATATTATCTTTCCACGGTTACCGCAGATGTCGAACTCTCGCTCTGGATTACTTTGTGTCCACGACATATGCTTATCAGCAGGGCATCCACAGCCGCGAAGCAGCACAGGTGCCCTTGCTCGATTCCCAGCAGCTGCGGTGCCGGTGGCATAGCTGCCGGATCAAAGGTACATCACGCTGGAGCGGGATGATTCGCTGGACAGGGCTGGCTGCATTGGGCGTGGCGAGCGCATGTCGTAGCCAACGGGCCAGAAGAGAGCTCGGCCAAGGCGATAGAGTCCCAAACTTTCGACACGCCGCCCTGACGTGGGATCGCAAGCGGGGTTCGTGTCGATTCGACAAGCTCCGGTGGGTCCATTGTCGCCAAGCAGCTGACTAAGAGGGAGTAGAATTTTGTGGAGAATGGAAGGGAATGTATTTGAGAACAAGGGCTACCAACACATCTATATATAGGCAAAACTTAGTGTTGGCGTTCCCGATGATGGCACGACATCACAAGATTAAGTATCTATGGTGTGTTTATAAATCGAACGACAGCAGTATCGTGCAACTGGTCACAACAACTGGGCCCACATAGTAGTGACGTCGGAAGTATTAAGAACGCCGGTATAGCAAGTTATAATTGGCATATCAATTTGGACGACACCAATACTATTTGAAAAAAAAAGTGTTGGCGTTGATGAAAAATGGCATGAGCAAACATTGTGGCTAGCTGTTTTTCGACTACTGACATTAAAGAGTTCGCTATAGCATTATTCAGGTAAAAAAGAGAACCAAAGGAGATAATCCCCACATTAGGAACTCCCCCACAACAAATCCAGATTGACTCGTTTCAATTCCCATGAAATAAAACAAAGGGAGGCATGTTACATGCTATTGATAAATGCATGCACATAGACTCTAATAATAAAGAGGTTATTGTGACAGTCTGATTTTTGGCCCTTTCTTTTTCTTTTGTTTTTCCGAGGTTTTTGCCTAAGCTTCCTTTTCCCGTGGCCTTGTGGTCTGGAAACTGAAGAAGATGCCCTCTTCTTTGTTTCCAGAGTGGCTTGTCACACCCAAATCCTTCCCTAGACCTTTCCATTTCCACCTTGGACCAAATCCCAATATTCTTTTTTTATTGGGAATATTCCTCTTCTATTAAAGGAATAACCCAAATGCCCTAGGTTGTGAAGCAACCCATATTTCCCTCACTCCTAAAATTCCCAAATAATTCTCATAAATTGTTTGGGTCATATATTCATCAAATATGGAAAAACTTTTCGTTGCCATGTTCAAAAATAATCCTCAAATAAATCATTTCCTATTCTTCCCTAAATTGCACATTGTGAAGTGATACGTCTCCAACGTATTTATAATTTTTGATTGTTCCATGCTATTATATTATCCATCTAGGATATTTTATATGCATTTATATGCTATTTTATATGATTTTTGGGACTAACCTATTAACCTAGAGCCCAGTGCTAGTTTCTGTTTTCTCCTTGTTTTTGAGTTTTACAGAAAAGGAGTACCAAACGGAGTCCAATTGACGTGCCAATTTTTGATGATTTTTTATGGACCAAAAGAAGCCCCTGGAATGAAAGAGTTGGGCTAGAAGAGTCCCGGCTGCCCACGAGGGTGGGGGGAGCGCCCACCCCCCTGGGCGCGCCCCCCTGTCTCGTGGACAGCCCGGAGACCTCCCTGACTTGTTCCCGACTCCAAAAATTCCTATAAATACAGAAATCCCCAAAACATAACGAAGACCGGGGGTTTCGCCGCCGCAAGCCTCTGTAGCCACCAAAAACCAATCGGGACCCTGTTCCGGCACCCTACCGGAGGGGGGATCCCTCACCGGTGGCCATCTTCATCATCCAGGCGCTCTCCATGACGAGGAGGGAGTAGTTCACCCTCGAGGCTAAGGGTATGTACCAGTAGCTATGTGTTTGATCTCTCTCTCTCTCTCTCTCTCTCTCTCGTGTTCTTGATATGGCACGATCTTGATGTATCGCGAGCTTTGCTATTATAGTTGGATCTTATGATGTTTCTCCCCCTCTACTCTCTTGTAATGGATAGAGTTTTCCCTTTGAAGTTATCTTATCGGATTGAGTCTTTAAGGATTTGAGAACACTTGATGTATGTCTTGCATGTGCTTATCTGTGGTGACAATGGGATATTCACGTGATCTACGTGATGTATGTTTTGGTGATCAACTTGCGGGTTCAGTGACCTTGTGAACTTATGCATAGGGGTTGGCACACGTTTTCGTCTTGACTCTTCAGTAGAAACTTTGGGGGACTCTTTGATGTACTTTGTGTTGGTTGAATAGATGAATCTGAGATTGTGTGATGCATATCGTATAATCATGCCCACGGATACTTGAGGTGACATTGGAGTATCCAGGTGACATTAGGGTTTTGGTTGATTTGTGTCTTAAGGTGTTATTATAGTACGAACTCTAGGATAGATCGAACGGAAAGAATAGCTTCATGTTATTTTACTATGGACTCTTGAATAGATCGACCAGAAAGGATAACTTTGAGGTGGTTTCGTACCCTACAATACTCTCTTCGCTTGTTCTTTGCTATTAGTGACTTTGGAGTGACTCTTTGTTGCATGTTGAGGGATAGTTATATGATCCAATTATGTTATTATTGTTAAGAGAACTTGCACTAGTGAAAGTATGAACCCTAGGCCTTGTTTCCTAGCATTGCAATACCGTTTACGCTCACTTTTACCACTTGCTACCTTGCTGTTTTTATATTTTCATATTACAAAAACCTACATCTACCATCCATATTGCACTTGTACCACCATCTCTTCGCCGAACTAGTGCACCTATACAATTTACCATTGTATTGGGTGTGTTGGGGACACAAGAGACTCTTTGTTATTTGGTTGTAGGGTTGCTTGAGAGAGACCATCTTCATCCTACGCCTCCCACGGATTGATAAACCTTAGGTCATCCACTTGAGGGAAATTTGCTACTGTCCTACAAACCTCTGCACTTGGAGGCCCAACAACGTCTACAAGAACAAGGTTGCATAGTAGACATCAAGCTCTTTTCTGGCGCCGTTGCCGGGGAGTCTACGCACAAGTCAAGACATACCAAGTACCCATCACAAACTCTTATCCCTCGCATTACATTATTTGCCATTTGCCTCTTGTTTTCCTCTCCCCCACTTTAGCTTTGCCATTTTATTCGCCCTCTTTTTCCTGTTCCCCTCTTTTTCGCTTGCCTCTTGTGTGCTTGTGTGTTGGATTGTTTGTCACGATGGCTCAAGATAATACTAAATTGTGTGATTTTTCCAATACCAACAATAATGATTTTCTTAGCACTCCGATTGCTCCTCTTACCCATGTTGAATCTTGCAAAATTAATGTTGCTTTGTTGAATCTTTTCATGAAAGATCAATTCTCTGGCCTTCCTAGTGAAGATGCCGCTAGTCATCTAAACAACTTTGTTGATTTGTGTGATATGCAAAAGAAGAAAGACGTGAATAATGATATTGTCAAATGGAAGCTATTTCCATTTTCACTTAGAGATCGTGCTAAAACTTGGTTTTCGTCTTTGCCTAAAAATAGTATTGATTCATGGAATAAGTGCAAAGATGATTTTATCTCTAAGTATTTTCCTCCCGCTAAGATCATTTCTCTTAGAAATGATATGATGAATTTTAATCAACTTGATCATGAGCATGTTGCACAATCTTGGGAGAGGATGAATGATTCACAATTTCCCTACACATGGATTAAATTTAGGGATGATCATACAAAAAATTTATGCCGGATTGAATTTTGCTTCTAGGAATCTTTTAGATTCGGCCGTGGGAGGCACTTTTATGGAAATCACTTTAGGAGTAGCTACTAAACTCCTAGATAATATTATGATTAACTATTCTCAATGGCACACCGAAAGATCTACTAGTAAAAAGGTTCATGCGATAGAAGAGATTAATGTTTTGAGTGGAAAAATGGATGAACTTATGAAATTGTTTGCTAATAAGAGTGCTCCTATTGATCCCAATGATATTCCTTTGTCTACTTTGATTGAGAATCATAATGAATCTATGGATGTGAATTTTGTTGGTAGGAACAATTTTGGTAACAATGCTTATAGAGGAAACTTTAATCCTAGGCCATTCCCTAGTAATTCCTCTAATAATTATGGTAATTCCTACAATAAATATTATGGAAATTTTAATAAGTTGCCCTCTGATTTTGAGATTATTGTTAAGGAGTTTATGATTTCTAAAAAGAATTTCAATGCTTTGCTTGAAGAAAAATTGCCTAAGATTGATGAGTTGGCTAAGAACGTGGATAGAATTTCTCTTGATGTTGATTCTTTGAAACTTAGATCTATTCCACCTAAGCATGATATCAATGAGTCTCTCAAAGCCATGATGATTTCCATTGATGAGTGCAAAGAAAGAACCGCTAGAATGCGTCCAAAAAGGGATTGCTTTGTAACAGCGAGTTCTTCTAGTTTTCATGATAATAGGGATGAAGATCTAAAAGTGATTGATGTGTTCCCTATTAAATCTTTGTTTTGAAAATTGAATCTTGATAATGATGGGATTGGATATGAGTCAACTTTAGTTAAAAGGCGTCCCAATGATTTGGAGGTTTTAGATCTTGATGCAAAAATTAGTAAAGGTGGGATTGAAGAGGTCAAAACTTTACATAGCAATGAACCCATTATTTTGGATTTCAAGGAATTTAATTATGATAATTGTTCTTTAATAGATTGTATTTCCTTGTTGCAGTCTGTGTTAAATTTTCCTCATGCTTATAGTCAAAATAAAGCTTTTACTAAACATATCGTTGATGCTTTAATGCAATCTTGTGAAGAAAAACTTGAATTAGAAGTTTCTATCCCTAGAAAACTTTATGATAAGTGGGAACCTACTATTAAAATTAAAATTAAAGATCATGAATGGTATGCTTTGTGTGATTTGGTTGCTAGTGTTTCCACGATTCCAAAAACTTTATGTGATGTGTTAGGTTTCCGTGAATTTGATGATTGCTCTTTAAACTTGCACCTTGCGGGTTACACCATTAAGAAACCTATGGGAAGGATTAATGATGTTCTTATTGTTGCAAATAGGAATTATTTGCCCATAGATTTTATTGTTCTTGATATAGATTGCAATCCTTCATGTCCTATTATTCTTGGTAGACCTTTCCTTAGAACGATTGGTGCAATTATTGATATGAAAGAAGGAAATATTAGATTCCAATTTCCATTAAGGAAAGGCATGGAACACTTTCCTAAGAAGAAAACCAAATTACCTTATGAATCTATTATGAGAGCCACCTATGAATTGAATACCAAAGATGGCAATACTTAGATCTATTCTCGCTTTTATGCCTAGCTAAGGGCGTTAAACGATAGCACTTGTTGGGAGGCAACCCAATTTTATTTTTGTTCCTGTTTAGTAATAAGTAATTCATCTAGCCTCTGGTTAGATGTGGTTTTGTGTTTTAAGTAGTGTTTGTGCCAAGTAAAACCTTTAGGATAACCTACGGTGATAGTTAATTTGATCGTGCTGAAAAACAGAAACTTTTGCGCGCACGAGAATAATTTTCATAAATCACAGAAACGTGTTTTTCAGTTGATTCTTCTTGCAGAAGATTGATATACAAATTACCTAGGACTTTATTATTTGGTAGAATTTTTTGGGTTCCATAAGTATTTGATAGTTACAGATTGGTACAGACTGTTCTGTTTTTGACAAATTCTGTTTTTCGTGTGTTGTTTGCTTATTTTGATGAATCTATGGATAGTATCGGGGGGTATGAACCATAGAGAAGTTGGAATACAGTAGGTTTAACACCAATATAAATAAATAATGAGTTCATTACAGTACCTTATAGTGGTGGTTTGTTTTCTTGCACTAATGGAGTTCATGAGAGAGTTTTGTGTTGTCAAGTTTTCAAGTTTTGGGTAAAGATTTGATGGATTTTGGAATGAGGAGTGGCGAGAGCCTAAGCTTGGGGCTGCCCAAGGCACCCCAATTTAAAATTCAAGGACAACCAAAAGCCTAAGCTTGGGGTGCCCCGGAAGGCATCCCCTCTTTCGTCTTCGTCCATCGGTAACTTTACTTGATGCTATATTTTTATTCACCACATGATATGTGATTTGCTTGGAGCGTATTGTATGATTTGAGTCTTTGCATTTTAGTTTACCACAATCATCCTTGTTGTACACACCTTTTGGAGAGACACACATGAATCGGAATTTATTAGAATAATCTATGTGCTTCACTTATATCTTTTGAGCTAGACAATTTTGCTCTGGTGCTTCACTTATACCTTTTTAGAGCATGGTGGTGGTTTTATTTTGTAGCAATTATTGATGTCTCATGCTTCACTTATATAATTTGAGAGTCTTTTTGAACAGCATGGTAATTTTCTTTGTTTATAAAATTAGTCCTAATATGATGGGCATCCATGTTGGGTAAAATAAAAACTTTCATATAAAGTGCATTGAATACTATGAGAAGTTTGATTCCTTATGATTGTTTTGAGATATGAAGATGGTGATATTAGAGTCATGCTAGTGGAGTAATTATGAATTTGAGGAATACTTGCATTAAAAGTTTGTGATTCCCATAGCATGCACGTATGGTGAACCGTTATGTGATGAAGTTGGAGCATGATTTATTTATTTATTGTCTTCCTTATGTGTGGAGGTCGGGATCGCGCGATGGTTAACTCCTACCAACCCTTCCCATAGGAGCATGCGTGTAGTACTTTGTTTTGATAATTTGTAGATTTTTGCAATAAGTATGTGAGTTCTTTATGACTAATGTTGAGTCCATGTATTATACGCACTCTCACCCTTCCACCATTGCTAGCCTCTCTTGTGCCACGCAATTTTCGCCGGTACCATACGCCCACCATATACCTTCCTCAAAACAGCCACCATACCTACCTATTATGGAATTTCCATAGCTATTCCGAGATATATTGCCATGCAACTTTCCACCGTTATGTTTATTATGACACGCTTCATCATTGTCATATTGCTTTGCATGATCATGTAGTTGACATCATATTTGTGGCAAAGCCACCGTTCATACTTCTTTCATACATGTAACTCTTGATTCATTGAACATCCCGGGACACCGCCGGAGCCATTCACATAGAGTCATCTTTGGTTCTAAGTATCGAGTTGTAATTCTTGAGTTGTAAGTAAATAAAAGTGTGATGATCTTCATTATTAGAGCATTGTCCCATGTGAGGAGATGATGGAGACTATGATTCCCCCACAAGTCGGGATGAGACTCCGGACGAAAAATAATAAAAAAAGAGGCCATAAAAAGGCCCAAATAAAAAAAACAAAAAAAACAAAAAAAAATATGAGAGAAAAAAGAGAGAAGGGGCAATGATACTATCCTTTTACCACACTTGTGCTTCAAAGTAGCAACATGATCTTCATGATAGAGAGTCTCCTATGTTGTCACTTTCATATACTAGTGGGAATTTTTCATTATAGAACTTGGCTTGTATATTCTAATGATGGGCTTCCTCAAATTGCCCAAGGTCTTCATGAGCAAGCAAGTTGGATGCACACCCACTTAGTTTCTTTTTGAGCTTTCATACACATATAGCTCTAGTGCATTTGTTGCATGGCAATCCCTACTCACTCACATTGATATCTATTGATGGGCATCTCCATAGCCTGTTGATACGCCTTTGATGTGAGACTATTTTCTCCTTTTTGTCTTCTCCACAACCACCATTCTATTCCACCTATTGTGTTATGTCCATGGCTCACACTCATGTATTGCGTGAAGATTGAAGAAGTTTGAGAATACTAAAGTATGGAACAATTGCTTGGCTAAAACCGGGGTTGTGCATGATTTAAATATTTTGTGTGATGAAGATAGAGCATAGGCAGACTATATGATTTTGTAGGGATAGCTTTCTTTGGCTATGTTATTTTGAGAAGACATGATTGCTTTGTTAGTATGCTTGAATTATTGTCGTTCTTATGTCAATATTAAACTTTTGTCTTGAATCTTATGGATCTGAATATTCTTGCCACATTAGAGAAGATTACATTGATAAATATGTTAGGTAGCATTCCACATCAAAAATTCTATTTTTATCATTTACCTACTCGAGGACCAGCAGGGATTAAGCTTGGGGATGCTGATATGTCTCCAACGTATCTATAATTTTTTATTGTTCCATGCTATTATATTATCCATCTAGGATGTTTTATATGCATTTCTATGCCATTTTATATGATTTTCAGGACTAACCTGTTAACCTAGAGCCCAGTGCCAGTTTTTGTTTTCTCCTTGTTTTTGAGTTTTACAGAAAAGGAATACCAAATGGAGTCCAATTGACGTGCCAATTTTTGATGATTTTTTATGGACCAAAAGAAGCCCCTGGAGTGAAAGAGTTTGGCTAGAAGAGTCTCGGCCTGCCCACGAGGGTGGGGGCACGCCCACCCCCCTGGGCGCGCCCCCTATCTCGTGGACAGCCCGGAGACCTCCCTAACTTGTTCCCGATGCCAAAAATTCCTATAAATACAGAAACCTTCGAAACATAACCTAGATCGGGAGTTCCGCTGCCGCAAGCCTCTGTAGCCATCAAAAACCAATCGGGACCCTGTTCCGGCACCCTGCCGGAGGGGGATCCCTCACCGGTGGCAATCTTCATCATCCCAGCGCTCTCCATGACGAGGAGGGAGTAGTTCACCTCGGGGCTAAGGGTATGTACCAGTAGCTATGTGTTTGATCTCTCTCTCTCTCTCTCTCTCTCTCTCTCTCTCCCTCTCTCTCGTGTTCTTGATATGGCACGATCTTGATGTATTGCGAGCTTTGCTATTATAGTTGGATCTTATGATGTTTCTTCCCCTCTACTCTCTTGTAATGGATTGAGTTTTCCCTTTGAAGTTATCTTATCGGATTGAGTCTTTAAGGATTTGAGAACACTTGATGTATGTCTTGCATGTGCTTATCTGTGGTGACAATGGGATATTCACGTGATCTACTTGATGTATGTTTTGGTGATCAACTTGCGGGTTCAGTGACCTTGTGAACTTATGCATAGGGGTTGGCACACGTTTTCGTCTTGACTCTTCAGTAGAAACTTTGGGGCACTCTTTGATGTACTTTGTGTTGGTTGAATAGATGAATCTGAGATTGTGTGATGCATATCGTATAATCATGCCCACGGATACTTGAGGTGACATTGGAGTATCCAGGTGACATTAGGGTTTTGGTTGATTTGTGTCTTAAGGTGTTATTCTAGTACGAACTCTAGGATAGATCGAACGGAAAGAATAGCTTCATGTTATTTTACTACGGACTCTTGAATAGATCGATCAGAAAGGATAACTTTGAGGTGGTTTCGTACCCTACAATACTCTCTTTGCTTGTTCTTTGCTATTAGTGACTTTGGAGTGACTCTTTGTTGCATGTTGAGGGATAGTTATATGATCCAATTATGTTATTATTGTTGAGAGAACTTGCACTAGTGAAAGTATGAACCCTAGGCCTTGTTTCCAAGCATTGCAATACCATTTACACTCACTTTTACCACTTGCTACCTTGCTGTTTTTATATTTTCATATTACAAAAACCTACATCTACCATCCATATTGCACTTGTACCACCATCTCTTCGCCGAACTAGTGCACCTATACAATTTACCATTGTATTGGGTGTGTTGGGGACACAAGAGACTCTTTGTTATTTGGTTGTAGGGTTGCTTGAGAGAGACCATCTTCATCCTACGCCTCCCACGGATTGATAAACCTTAGGTCATCCACTTGAGGGAAATTTGCTACTGTCCTACAAACCTCTGCACTTGGAGGCCCAACAACGTCTACAAGAACAAGGTTGCATAGTAGACATCATGAAGCAAGTGCTATTTTCCTTTTCCCAATTGACTTCAAACTCCTTGGACATCTTTTCATGTCCATATCATTGCCACATGCCAAAATGCAACCTCATTTGCCTAGTAATTGTTTAATTATGATTTCCCAAAGTTTCTGTCCACAAAAAAGCTTTGTGAAGGAGGTGCAAGCTAGGCATATCCAAATGAGTTGCCATTTTGCATGGTCCTCAATATCATCATATCATAGCTAAGGGAGTCCTGGATTAGGGGGTGTCCGGATAGCCGAACTATCATGATCAGCCGGACTCCAAGACTATGAAGATACAAGATTGAAGACTTCGTCCCGTGTCCGGATGGGACTTTCCTTGGCGTGGAAGGCAAGCTTGGCGATACGGATATGTAGATCTCCTACCATTGTAACCGACTCTGTGTAACCCTAGCCCTCTCCGGTGTCTATATAAACCGGATGGCTTTAGTCCGTAGGACGAACAACAATCATACTATAGGCTAGCTTCTAGGGTTTAGCCGCCTTGATCTCGTGGTAGATCTACTCTTGCAATACCCACATCATCAATATCAATCAAGCAGGACGTAGGGTTTTACCTCCATCAAGAGGGCCCGAACCTGGGTAAAACATCGTGTCCCTTGTCTCCTGTTACCATCCGCCTAGAAGCACAGTTCGAGACCCCCTACCCGAGATCCGCCGATTTTGACACCGACATTGGTGCTTTCATTGAGAGTTCCTCTGTGCCGTCGCAATCAGGAAGGATGCCTTTTCCCGTCTTTAAAGACGGCGCCGTTGTCAAGGGAGCTTTGGCCACCGGCCAAACTATCCGGCTAGGCGGTTTTCTTATGACCGCCTGTTCGGCCGCCGCTCCAACAATGACCTCTCAGGTCATCAAAAGCGATCTTCACGTCAACTCGGAATTCACCGAGCAGCTAGATCCGATGGAGCTCTCCTCCGTAAATGAGCTCTTGGATCGCATCGCCGCCCTGGGAGTCGCTACAGACTACGATCAGATTGGGCTTAAAACCGATCTGAGAGAAATTAACTCTCCCCAGGCTACCCACCACGTTGTCGTGGTAGAGGAACAACGCGGCGACTCTTCTTCTATGTTAAAGACCAGTTATGTCCGGATTTCCGATCCCTTCATGCCGGATTCTCGCGGAGGGACGGACGCCAATCAAGTACTGAACCTAAAGTCAGGCATCAGACCAGATTTGTTGGATAACATCCAGCAATCCAAGCTTCCAAATCCGGAAACTTCTCGGCCTTTGAGCCTCAGATTGGGCGGGGTTCCGAATTTAATTCCGCCCGCCCACCCAAACATAAGCAATCTATCTCAAATACGGCAAAAGCCCGATGAAACAGTACATCATTACTGGGCCAGATTCCTCCTGGTCATGGACAGGATAAAAGACTGCCGTGAGGAAAGCGCAATCTCAATTTTCTGCAACAATTGCACGGACAAGGGAATCATGAACGCCATAAGTCGTCACGAAGTTACACGCTTCGCCGACCTAGCGACCATAGTACAAAAATACTGTGCGATGGAGAGTGCCTGGAAAACCGAAACCAGGTTTTGGGACAATCCGGCCCTGAATACAACCCTAGTTCGAAACAAAAGGGTGCGTCATACTCAAGCACCTGGGTTAAAAACCAAAAAGCAAAAAACCCCTAAAGGGCACGGAACCGTACTGGAGGGATGGCTCAACGGACCCTGTAAAATCCACAGTACAGAGGGTGCCACTCCAACACATAGCCTTCGAGCATGTTGGATACTACGGCAGCTGGCCAAAAATGGCGAAGGCTTTCTAGCCCCGGGTAACTAGCCCAACAGTACCAGTATGGTATTAACAGTCTTCGAGACTTTCGCATCAAATAACATGCGGAAACGAACAATCCGAGCACCAGCCGCCAAGTAGCAACAACAAATCCATGGAGCGACACGGCTATCACCTTCAATGCCAGCGACGAACCTAAATTCCGAACAGCCCGAGCACCAGCCGCATTGGTCCTCAGTCCGATAGTGGACGGCTTTCGTCTTACCAAGGTACTCATGGATGGCGGCAGCGGATTAAACCTCATCTACGAGGAAACCCTCCAAAAAATGGAAATTGACTGGAGCCGCATTGAGCGAAGCAGCACAACCTTCATAGGAATAATCCCTAGTCGAGAAGTATGCTGCACAGGAAAAATCACACTAGATGTAGTGTTCGGCTCGCCGGACAATTACAGGTCCGAGGAGGTCACGTTCCAAGTGGCCCCGTTCGGCAGCGGATATCACGCCTTGTTAGGGCGAGAGGCATTCACAATCTTCCAAGCTATACCCCATTACGGGTACATGAAGCTCAAAATGCCCGGGCCCAATGGAATAATCACTCTTGTTAGTGATCCAGGTATAGCACTCCGCGCTGAAAATAAAACAGCCGCACTGGCCCTAGAGGCATTATCCGAAGCCCTAGCGGCAGAGGAACTCACTGCACTGCGCTCCACGGTGGATAGGGACGATGTGATACTCGATAAGAGGTCTAAGTCCACCTCTTTTAAACCAGCAGACAAAATAGTCAAATTCCAGGTCCATCCAACGGACCACACAAAGACGGCGTCCATTGGGGCACAATTAAATCCTGATGTACAAGCCGCACTACGAGAATTCCTTCGGGAAAATTGGGACATTTTTGCCTGGCACCCTTCAGATATGCCAGGAATCCCACGCAGGCTGGCAGAACACAACCTAAATATCCTAAAAGGATTCAAGCCAGTCAAACAGGCTCTTCGGCGATTTTCCGAACCCAAAAGACAGGCAATGGGAGAGGAGCTAGCCAAACTCTTAGAAGCCGGATTCATCAGAGATATAAAGCATCCGGACTGGCTAGCCAACCTGGTAATGGTACCAAAAAAGGACAAATCCTGGCGCCTTTGTGTCGATTTCAAAGACCTTAACAAGGCCTGTCCAAAGGACCCTTTCCCTCTCCCTCGCATCGACCAAATCATCGATGCTACCGCAGGGCACGATTCATTGTGCTTCCTCGACGCATACTCCCGATACCATCAAATCAAGATGGCGGAAAAAGACCAGGTCGCAACGGCATTCATTACTCCATACGGACCATTCTACTTCAACACAATGCCCTTCGGACTCAAAAATGCCGGCGCAACATATCAGCGCATGATTCAGACATGTCTGGCTACCCAGATAGGCAAAACAGTGGAGGCATACGTAGACGATGTGGTCGTTAAGACCAAACACGTCGAAACTCTAGTAGACGATTTGAGGCTTGCATTCGACAACCTCCGAGCATACGACATTAAGCTCAACCCGGAAAAATGTGTTTTCGGCGTACCAGCCGGAAAGCTCTTGGGCTTCATTGTATCCGGTAGAGGAATTGAAGCAAACCTAGCCAAGATCCGGGCTCTGTCACAATTGGATATCCCAAAAGACCTCAAACAAATACAAAAACTAACTGGATGCGTGGCGGCTCTAAGCCGCTTCATCTCCCGTTTGGGAGAAAAGGCACTGCCCCTCTATCACCTCCTCCGGCGCACCGAACACTTTGAATGGATGGATGCTGCCACGGCCGGACTCGAAGAAATTAAGGCCATATTGGCAACAAATCCGGTCCTGGCCGCGCCCAACCTGGGTGAACCTATGTTATTATATATCGCGGCAACACATCAAGTTGTCAGCGCCGTACTCGTTGTCGAATGAGAAACAGAAGGGCACAAATTCCCTCTTCAAAAACCAGTGTACTACGTATCCACTGTCTTAACTCCATGCAAGTCCCGGTACCCACATTATCAAAAGATAGCGTATGCGGTGTTCATGGCATCTCGGAAGCTGCGACACTACTTTCAAGAGTGTTCCATAACGGTGGCCTCCGAAGTACCTCTCAACGATATTATAAACAATCGCGATGCGACGGGTAGGATTGCAAAATGGGCCATTGAGCTCTTACCATTTGACATAACCTACAAACCACGGCGAGCTATAAAGTCGCAAGTTTTGGCTGACTTCATTGCCGAATGGACCGAAGCCGAACTCCCTAAAGAGTACGGCACATACTCCAATTGGATCATGCATTTTGACGGCTCCAAAATGTTGGCTGGCTTGGGGGCTGGCGTCGTCTTGACGTCACCAACCGGAGACACAGTCCAATACGTACTTCAAATAATGTACAGGGACTCCAACAACGCAGCCGAATACGAGGCCCTTCTACATGGTCTCCGGATGGCAATCTCCATGGGTATTCAACGCCTAGAGGTGCGCGGGGATTCAAACCTCGCAATATCCCAAGTAAATGGAGACTTTGACGCGAAGGATCCGAAAATGGCAGCCTACCGTAACGCCGTCCTAAAAATGTCAGCTCGGTTCGAAGGACTCGAATTCCACCATGTAGCCCGGGATAATAACCAAGCAGCAGACGTGTTGGCATGCATCGGCACAAAATGCGACGCCGTCCCTCCAAACATCTTCCTAGAGCGGCCTTTAAGCCATCCGTATTATGGGAAGAGGAGTCCGGAAATAACAACCCGGAACCAACTACACCACCCAACACAGAACATTCTGACACAATCGGTGGCTCAGCCAATGAAATAACACCTTCAGCCCACGAAATAATGGCAGTAATTGCCCCGTGGACGAAACCATTCCTAGCCTACTTAATCAGGCAGGAACTTCCCGAAGACCAAAATGAGGCCCGCTGCATAGTTCGGCGATCTAAAGCCTACAAGGTCCATGAGGGAGAACTTTATAAGAAAAGCACAACCGGAGTCCTTCAAAGGTGTATCTCCGAAGAGGAAAGGCGAAATCTCCTGGCTGAAATTCACGCCGGACTCGGCGGGCACCACGCCGCAGCCCGGGCCCTTGTAGGCAAGGCCTTCCGTACAGGATTTTATTGGCCGACAGCCCGGGCAGATGCTCAGGACTTAGTCCAACGATGCGTCGGTTGCCAGCTCTTTGCTAATCGAAGCCACATGCCACCCACCGCCCTCAAAACTATACCCATCACTTGGTCGTTCGCGGTCTGGGGGCTTGACATGGTTGGACCCCTTAAAGGGGGAACCCACAAGCACAAATACTTATTGGTCATGGTGGACAAATTCACCAAATGGGTAGAGGCCAAGCCGGTTAAAATGGCAGAATCCGGACCTGTGATAGACTTCATATCCGGGGTAGTACACCGTTTTGGCGTCCCCCACAGCATCATCACTGATAACGGCACGCATTTCACGGCCGACGAGGTTAAACTCTGGTGCAAAAACATGGGCATCAAGCTCGACTACACTTCAGTCTACCACCCTCAAACTAACGGTCAAGTGGAACGAGCAAATGGTCTAATCATGAGCGGCATCAAACCCAGATTAGTGCGGTCCCTCACGGAATCTAACACGCACTGGGTAGAGGAGCTCGACTCCGTATTCTGGGGGTTGCGGACCACGCCAAACCGCACTACCGGATTCACACCATTTTTTATGGTATACGGCGCTGAGGCAGTTTTTCCCTGCGATATAATTCATGACTCACCTCGCGTGTGCATGTACGAAGAAAGAGAAGCCGAGTTGGATCGGCAGGACAGTTTGGACGCCTTAGAGGAGGAGCGCGACGTGGCAAAATCCCGTTCCGCATTCTATCAGCAGCAGGCTCGAAGATATCAAAGCAGAGAAGTACGGGCCAAAACTTACAATGTTGGTGAGCTAGTTCTACGCCTGCCGGACAAGAAAAAGGACAAACTTAAGCCCAAATGGGAAGGTCCCTTCATCATCGACCAAGTCCTTACCAGCGGTGCATACCGTCTACGCAACGCATCTAACAACCGACTCGAGCCAAACCCATGGAACGCAACCCGTCTCCGAAGATTCTACGCCTAGCGCCGGACTCAGAGTTCGTCTCCTTCCTCCGTCCACCTTTCATATTTTTTCGCTGTCTTTCTTTTCCCTCCTTTTTCCTCCCTCTTTCAGTACAAGCCTCTTGAGGGCTGATCTGCGCTTTGTTCGCACTCACTTGATGTGCTACTCGCACTCGTTATACCTGGGGGCTTCTTTAACAGAAGCTTATTTATATGAGCTTCATGCCCAACACATGTGTCATACTTCCGCATGTACCTTTTACTCACCATTATATGCATCGATATGACTTAAGTTTTGGCCAAGATGGGTTGCCTGGCTCCTGTGCTTACCCTTACGTTCCCGATTGTTCGGCTAGGAGGTAAAGGGAGCACCTCTGCGATTGTTACTGCGGGGTCAGCCGGATGTGTACCTCAGACTGGGTGAAGCCGAAGGCTAGCGTTCTTAAGGGAATATTCGGTCGGTGACCTGAAAGATGATTGATTACTTATTTATTTATCTGCCCCCAGATGCCTTTTCTGCTCTTTTCGCAGTCCGGACATGCACTTTAGGGCATGCCTCCCAGGGAAAGGAACCCCTAACGGAACTATTCTCCCTGGAAGATGTTTCTTACTAACCATGTAATATAACATAGCTAGTTGGGCACTTGTCTGATAAAGCACTTATGACCCCTACGCCTTGTCTCCATGCATGCCCCGTTTTTTTATAACCGTAAGGGTATTCAGACACACTCCGGACTGTTGGGTCCCGAGGTTGAAGCGAAAAGGTCCGCAAAGACAAACGATCTACAATCCGGCTAGAAGGCATTTTACATGTCATTTTAAATTACATCGTCAAACTGACTGATTGTACTCCTCTTCAATCCCATCTAACAGGCTGTCTAATTTACAGTCCGTTGGGAATATTTCGCGGCCAACTCTACTTGGCCGTACATCAGGCTCACAGGGATCTCCTTCCCATCGGGCCCCACAGGTCCGACCTCGGCCATGTGGTTTGGATCAGCCTTCGTACCGCGTCTTCACCATGGCCCAGGCCTCCCTGGCGCCTTGACGGCCACTACTAGGAAAAGGGCTATAGATGGAGTTGACACTAATGGCGCACCAGACAAGGGGTGCGCCATTAGTATATACTAATGGCGCACCACCTTCTGATACGCCATTAGAGTTGAAACTACTAATGGCGCACCTGGCCCGAGGTGCGCCATTAGTATCAAATTTTTTTTGAACTAGTGCGCCTGTCCAAACATACTAATGGCGCATCCAGACACTGTGCGCCATTACTAGTTGTAACTAGTAATGGCGCACCCGTCGGAAAGTGCGCCACTAATGTTTTTTTTATTATATTTTTTATTCCTTTTTTTGCAATACTGCTAATGGCGCACTGTTCAATCGGCGCCATTACTAGTTAAACTAGTAATGGCGCACTGTAGACAGTGCGCCATTAGTATGTTTTTTTTTGCAAAACTACTAATGGCGCACCGCCAGAAGGTGCGCCATTTGTAACCTGGATTACTAATGGCGCATTTAGTGCTGGTGCGCCATTAGTAAGTGGGCAGCAACAAGATATTTTGGACAGCCTCTCCTACCCACACTCACTTTCTCCCCACTTCATTCTCTCCACCTCCTCCTTGTCTCGGGTGCCTCCTCTTTTTCACCTCATTTCCACCATAGATTCATTCAAATTAAGTGGTTAAGTTACCTTGTTTTGCTAGGTAAGTAAGGGGGGAAGCTATATTTATGTTGTTCTCCCTACAACAATGTGCACATGCACTTTTTATGGCCTAGCTAGATCTATGTATGTTCGTGGTGTTGCATATGTTTGTGGTGTTGCATATGTGTTTGTGTTTGGAGGTGTACCGGTATTTGAAATGCGATAGTTGCCAATATTTTGCCGGAATGTTGATTCATTTCTGTTTCGGCGAGAATTTTGGCATTAAGCATTCTTTTTGGTCCTATTTTTAGGGAAAGTCATGCCAAATTTTTTTCTTGGTTCTAAAATATCATTTTGCTCTACCCCGCAGTCGACCATGGTCCGCACGATGACCGAAGGCATCGTGAATAGGTTTTTGAGCTCCGCGAAGGCCGAGATGCTTCAAAAGAACGAGACGGAGATAAGATGTCCGTGTCGAAGATGCAAGCTGAATAGCCTTATTGCGGACCCGGATTCCGGGCAGGTGCGGGACCACCTGCTCTTGCGTGGTTTCATGGATGGCTATCGGTGGCAAGGTGATGAAGATGACTATGAAGTCGTCCATGGGGGCCGGGCAAGAAATGAGGAAGGGCAGCAAGACAACCACCGCGGCTCGGGGGGGCGAGAAGACGAAGAATCCCCAGGAGATGATCACGACGGTGATGCTGTACACAGTCATCATGTAAATGCAGACATGATGAGGAATGCGGAGCAGACACGGCATGTCATGAATGATGATGCCGGCGGAGCAGACGACGCTGGACCATCGATGGGCTGGGTGCAGGACCCTCATATTCAAGAGCTGCTTCTCAAGCAGACGGATAACGCAAGAGCTGCCGCCCGAGAGAAAGCCAAGATGGATCAACTTGAGTTAGACGCGGTTACTCCCTTGTATGAAGGATGCAGGCCCGAGGATACCCGCCTGAAAGTAACGCTCATGGCTCTGGAGATGAACGTAAAACACAAAATGACCGACGCATGCTTCGACGAGAACATGTCATTCTGGCACGAACGTCTTCCCAAGGGGAACAAGTGCCCGACTAGTTTGGAGGAGGCAAAGAAAATCGTGTGTCCTCTGGATTTACCGCACGTGAAATACCATGTGTGCATGAACAATTGCATCATTTATCGGGATGAGCACACGGAGTCTACCATATGTCCGGTGTGCGGTGTCACTCGATACAAGAAGAGGAAGAAAGCTCCTCGAAAAGTGGTGTGGTACTTTCCGATCACTCCTCGTCTGCAGCGGTATTTCGCGGACCCTAAGGTAGCAAAGCTCCTGCATTGGCACACGGATAGGGAGGAGAAGAAGCGAGAAGATGACGCAAATGATCCGGAGATAGATAAAAAAGACAAGATGCTGAGTCACCCTAAGGATGCGAGCCAGTGGCAAGCGTTGAACTTCGAATACCCAGAATTTGGGAACGATCCAAGGAACATCATGCTGGGCGCGAGCACCGATGGAGTCAATCCATTTGGCAGCCAGAGAAGCACACATAGCACCTGGCCTGTGTTCGTGTGGATGTCCAACCTTCCCCCCTGGTTGTGCATGAAGAGGAAGTACATTCACATGAGTATGCTAAATGAAGGGCCGAAACAACCAGGGAACGACATCAATCTGTATCTGGGGCTGCTGAAAGAGGAGATTGACACGCTGTGGAAAACGCCAGCCAATACGTGGGACGCCGCAGAGAAAGAATATTTCCCTATGAGAGCCGCACTGCTCACGACGGTGCACAACTATCTAGGTTACGGATATCTTGCGGGGCAGGTAGTCCACGAATTTTCTGGATGCGTAAGGTGCATGGATGACACAACGTATCGCCAGCTAGATAGAGATCCCGGGTCTTCGAAAACCGTGTTCATGGGACATCGAAGGTGGCTTCGCGACGATGACCCGTGGAGGAAACGCAAGGATCTGTTCGATGGTGAAACCGAACCCCGAAAACGCCCGTGTACGAGGAGCGGCGAGGAAATAGACAAGCTGTTGAAAAATTGGAAAGACTGCCCACTGCCGGGAAAGAAGCAAAAGGCGCCAGAGCCGCTGCTGAAGGTATGGAAAACGAGGTCTGTTTTCTAGGACTTGCCGTACTGGAAGATCCACCGTGTGCCTCACAGCCTTGATGTCATGCATATCACGAAGAACGTGTGCGAGAGTCTGCTTGGTACCCTGCTCAACATGCCAGAGAGGACCAAAGATGGGCCGAAAGCAAGGGCAGACTTGAAATCAATGGGCATCAGGCAGGAGCTTCACGCTATATATGATGATGATGATGATGATGATGATGATGAGGCGAAGCAGGACACAGAAAGTCGTCGCAAAGGCAAAAAGGCCAAGATGACCGGAAATGACTACCCTCCCGCGTGCTTCACTCTAAGTCAGGAGGAGATCGAGCAGTTTTTCACCTGCCTCCTAGGAGTAAAACTTCCTTACGGTTACGCGGGGAAGATAAGCAGATACCTAGACCCAGCGAAGCAGAAGTTCGGCGGGATGAAGTCTCACGACTGTCACGTGCTGATGACGCAGATACTTCCAGTTGCAATCCGTGGGTGTCACATCCCTGGTCCTGTTATGCACTAGGCTAGACCTCATGTGTGCATCATGTTTAAATTCTGAAATTTGAACTGAGGGAATTTTGGAAGCCTCAAAAACTTAAATAAAAGAGGGGCAAAGAACCCTGGAAAATGCATTCAATGTTTTCAAAATGGCCTTAAATAATGTTGGTTATATTTTGGCAAGGGTTTTGCACCAAACCAAAAATAATGAACATTTTTGAGGAATATTTTGAGCACTGAATTTAAATCATTACTTTATTTGCATTTGGAACTATATTCATAACTTATATAGAATATATTTCCAAATACCCTGAAACATTTTTATGTGCTTTTGGAAAAGTCCATTAAGCAGCATAAATATTTTCAGAGGAGTTTTGGCATTGTTTGAATTATTTTAAATTCAAAACAGTGGCAAAATAAATCAAATAAAACAAAACAGAAGAAAAAAAATAAAACAGAGAGAGAAGGAAGTTACCTGGCGCCACTTACCTGGCCCAGCTGGCCAGCCCATCTGGCCGGCCCAGCCCACCTCCTCCCCCTTGTCATCTTCCTCCTTTGCCAGGAGGACGAACAGAGGCGAGGCGTGGCGCACGCCCGAGAGGCCTCGGCCACCTCCTGCTTCCACCGAGGCGTTCCCGAGCCTCCCCCTCACGCCACCATGATGCCACGAACCCCCCCTGGTGGCCCTCTCTCCTCTCCCTCACTCGCTGCTCTCCTTCCCCTCTCCCTCTTCGTTCTTCGCCCGAACAGAGAGCCGCCGCCGTCGTTCGCTGCCACCACGCCCACCATGCTCCTCTCGCCTCCCCGTGTAGTCTGCAAACTCCGCCACCGCCTGTTACGTCGCCTCGAGCAAGCCCCGAGCGCTCGGACGCCCCAACTCGACCGCATCGACTCGTCTTCAAGCTTCGGTCGCCGGAGATCGCCGTCGCTGTCCCGTCGCCCCAGGCCTTCCCCGAGCACGCCGACCGTCTCATCGTGATCTCCGTGAGCTCCTGCTTCGTTTCCCCCTAACCCCATGTCCGATTTCGAGCTCCAGCCGCTCCCTCCACCGGAGCCGAGACGCTCCGCCGCACGGGCTCGTCGCCGGTGAAGCCCCGGTGACCTTTTGGTCCCACGCATGCGTCCGTTGCACTCGTTACGTCCCGTAGAGTAAAACTAGCGCGTCAACCGTCTCGTTTGCACACTGTAGCGCCGGTCCCGCGAACCCCCGAGCTTCGGCCGCCGCCGGGGTCGATGCCGCGCTCAACTCCGACCACCCCCACGCCCTCTCGTGGGTCCCCCTGGATGCGCGGGAGCACGGGCTCACTCTTGGTGCCCTCAGCGCGACCAGCCGCGGGCTGTAGCGCCGTCCCGAGCAACTCCGGCGAGGTCTCGCCGTCGCCGTGGTCGCCGGCGTCACTTGCTGACGTGGCTGGCTTAGTTAGCCACTAATCACCGCACCGTGTCACTGTCACTGGGCCCCACGCCTTAATTAATCTTAGTTTATTTTCTGTTTAGTTTAACTAACCACATGGGCCCCAACCGTCAGCTTTGACCACGCTGACATGGACGTTGACCGACCCCACACGTCAGTATTGACCTGCTGATGTGTCTGTTCACCCGGCCCCACCTGCCATTGACACTAACCAGCCTCAGTCACTGACCAGTGGACCCCACTGGTCAGGTTTGACCACCAGCAGCGTCTGTTGACCTGCTGATGTCATAGTGACGCAATGCTGACACAATAAGTATTTTCTGGATTTATTATAATTCAGGAAATTCCAGAAAATGCCTAAAACTTCTAAAAATCATAGAAAATTAACCGTAACTCCAAATTAAATAATTTATATATGAAAAATTATCAGAAAAATTCAAGGAATCCATCTGTACCATTTTCATGCATGTTAGAACAACTTATAGCTGCTGTTTAGCACAAATCAATTAAAGGGCATTTAAATAACCACATATGGGGTTTGAATTTGAATCTTGTATTCAAACCAACCCCATTTAACTTGTTGCTAGATGCATTAGCCCAAAACACATTCTTTTTGCCATGTCATGATCATGCATCATATTGTGCATTGCATTGATTGTGTTCCCTTCTGTGTTGCCGGTATTTGTCCCCTCTCGATAGACGTGATACCGATGATGTGATCGTTGACACTGATGAAGACCCAATGTTATCTTCAGAAGTGCCAGGCAAGCAAAACCCCTTGTTCATTCCGATAAAATCCCACTCTCTCGCTCCTGCTCTCTTTTACTGCATTAGGACAATATCGATTCATCTGTTACTTGCTGCGGTAGCTGAACCCCTTTATCCTTTGCATGACCTGTCATTGCCACAGTAAATAGATGAAACCCACTAGCATGAGTAGGAGTTGTCTGAGCCCTGTTGTGCCTACTCATTCATGTTTGTTGGTCATGCCTGCTACTGCTTAGAGTTGAGTCAGGTCTGATTCATCGGGGATGAATCAGAGGTGTGTGAACATGTCCTACTGTGTGTGAGCTAAGTGTGTGAACACGATTTGGTAAAAGGTGTCGGTGAGAGGCCATGTAGGAGTACATGGTGAGTTGTCTCATTGAAGCCGTCCTCAGGAACTGAGTTCTGTGTTTGTGATCCATGATTCAGCTACTACCATACATTGGGCCCTGAAATATGACCCCGCTCGACTTCTTATTCACCCTAGTCCTCTGTCCAGGAGTTGCAAGTAGTTTCTGGTGTTTGTAGCTTACTGGAGGCCGTGGACAGCGCTGACCGTAGGGGTGGGCTGTGATGCGGTAGGTACGTGGCACGGTGTACCGGATGCCCGTTTGGTATCTCGGGAACCCTGTTCACATCGTTTGGGGCTGTGAGCGAAACTCCGGCCGGATCTCCTCATGGATGGAACCCGAATAGGCGATAAACCTGGACTAGAGACTTGAGTGTTTAGGTAGGTCGTGGTCTACACCCACGTCGGCTTTCGCTTGAAGTCTGCCGAGCACATGTCGTGTGCAGACGCTAAGTGGTGGAAACATGTATGAAGAAGTACACCCCTGCAGGGTTAATATGATCTATTCGAATAGCCGTGTCCGCGGAAAAGGACTTCTGGGTTGCTTATATCAGTTCATAGACAAGTGAAAGTGGATACTCTAAAATACGCAAGATAAGCGTGAGTGCTATGGATGGCGTTCTCGTAGGGAGACGGGAGCGGATCCATAGTGGTGTATTGATATGGTGAATATGTGGACTCGTGTGCGCCACCTCAAAAGAGTTACTTGCAGTCGTAGTTCAGGTTAGCCACCGAGTCAAAGCTGGCTTGCTGCAGTTAAACCCCACCATCCCCTTTGTTGATAATGATGCATATGTAGATAGTTCTGATGTAAGTCTTGCTGGGTACATTTGTACTCACGTTTGCCTATTTTATGTTTTTGCAGAGAGACTTCGGTCTCGCTAGTAGTTCCGCATGGACTTCGACGTTTAGCTTGTTACCTCAGCTACGATCTTGTGCCTCGGCAGGATTGGTAGATAGTCAGGCTTCTCAGCCTTTTTCATTTATAGATGTCTGTACTCAGACATGTTAAGCTTCCGCATGTGCTTTGACTTGTATGCTCTGATTGTTGGGTCATAAGACCCCTGTTTGTAATATCTCGCTCCTCGGAGCCTATTGAATAAATACTTGAGTCGTTGAGTCATGTTGTGATGCCATGTTGCATTTGCACATATCGAGCATATTGTGTGTATGTTATTGAAATGCTTGGTATGTGTGGGATCTGACCATCTAGTTGTTTATCTTTAGTAGCCTCTCTTACCGGGAAATGTCTCCTAGTGTTTCCACCGAGCCATGGTAGCTTGCTACTGCTCCGGAACACTTAGGCTGGCCGGCATGTGTCCTTCTTCGTTCCTGTGTCTGTCCCTTCGGGGAAATGTCACGCGATGAATACTGGAGTCATGTTAGCCCGCTACAGCCCGGTTCACCGGAGTCCTGCTAGCCCAGTGCTACAGCCTGGATTCACTCGCTGATGACCGACACGTTCGATGCTGGGTCATGGATGCCTGTCCCTGTAAGTTTGTGCCACTTTGGGTTTACAACTAGCCATGTCAGCCCGGGCTCTTTATCATATAGATGCTAGCGACACTGTCATATACGTGTGCCAAAAGGCGCAAACGGTCCCGGGTAAAGGTAAGGCGACACCCGTGGGAATACCGTGCGTGAGGCCGCAAAGTGATATGAGGTGTTACATGCTAGATCGATGTGGCATTGAGTCGGGGTCCTGACAGCGGGATCATGGACGCGCACGTCCGTGAAACGCTATTTGGCCTATGCAACTTCTTCGACGTCATCTCTCGGAAGTCGATTGGCGTGAGGCAACTCAGAAGGCTACAGGAAGAGATCATGGTGATACTATGCGAGCTTGAGATGTACTTCCCGCCCGCATTCTTCGATGTTGAGGTGTTACATGCTAGATCGATGTGGCATTGAGTCGGGGTCCTGACAGCGTTGGTATCAGAGCTTGACTGTCTGTAGGATTACCAAGCCAAACTGGTCGAAGTTGAGTCTAGAAATTCTTTAGTTATATAAGGGAATTGATTGTGGGATGGAACGTAAGGCTCTTTTTACTCCTTATACCTCATGCCCTTCTGATCTGAGTCATCTTATCTTTTCTACGGGGATTAAGAGCTAGGCTATCTCTTCTTTCTATCAGGATCACGCGTTACTAATCCGTAGACTTATAAGATTGTTGGACTTAAGCCTCGTTTCAGTTCCTATTACTTCTGTATGGTAATTGTTGATCTCGGAACCTTGATATTGTGCTTCTGAGTGGTTATGCCACCATTTTTGTGAATGTCTCAATCCTTTTCTGAGCATTTACAGTCGTTATGCTGTCCGAGTCATCCCAGGTTTCTAAATAGTTTGAAGCAATTTGCAAATTCCTTCCTCCCGTTGCGATGTTCCTTTGGGCCAGATTAACCACACTAATCGGTGAGTTGAGGTACTTTATTGCCTCGACATATATGTTGGAGCTATTATTATGACCCTAGGTGTTTTAGGGAGTCACCTAGTAAGCTAGCCATGATTGTGTCCTAGTGTGATGATTCTGGCCTTTATTCTCGAAAGCATCCCGTGATGCCACTTAGTAGTAGGTATTCTACTCCTTGGGTTTTGAACCCGAGATTCACCCTACTTACTTCATGTTGATAGTGTTTGCTAGTCCCTTTAGGATAGTAGTAACCTTTGCGATAGTCCTCGAGGTTCGTGGTACATCCTTTTCCAATTACCATGAACCATTCTTGGCAGGAGTTCTTCTGAACCAAAAGATGACAACAAGAGTGCTCTCGATGAGTTCTCCATGCTATATTGCGACTCTGCCAGCTCAACCCTTCTGCATGGGTTATCCGGAAGAATTATGTTGAACTTGGTTCGACATACTAGTCTATGCATCCACAACTCAGAAAGTTATATGTTCCTTTGAGTTGTCCCTCTTTAGTTGTCTACTGACCTTCGTCTATCAATTGATAGTCAAGAGTATGCGTGCGTTCGTTTATCGATGCCTATTACTCTTGTGGTCCGTCAAGCCATTCTATCGCGGAATGACTAGGAGAAACAAACTCCAGTACCTCTTCCCTATCCAGGATTGGGTCAAAGAAGTTGTGCTCCGCAGATCAAATTGCTAATCCAGCTTTTGTTCTGCTCTACCTTGGAGTATTACATATTTTATATCGAGATTGTTATAGGAATTGCACACCATCCTATGAACTCTTGGTACAGTGATACTTCTTGCCATCATTGTTCATTCCTCGGTTCCTGTGTTATTGTAACCGGAATGCCGACAAATGAATCATGGCGTGTGAAATCAATACTCCTAGCAACCTTGTTGCTTGGTAGTTAAAGGATAATAATTTCATTCTTAGCATGTTGGTTAGTGAATCATCATTCTAAGATTGATCGTGCTACCTTGTCCATCTTTCTGGTGCACTCCTCGACCAATGAGTTAGGAATTATTTCAAGTCCTCACTCATTTGATCATGTCGTCTTGCCCTCAAAAGCAAGATTGCTCTCAAGCTTAGTAACATACCGGTGGTTCGTGATTTTCCGAATATCTTCTCGGAAGTATTACCAGGTTGTCCCCTGACTGTTATGTTGAGCTCGTGATCAAGTTGGTTTCTTGTGAACCACCCTTTCTCCAAGAATCTGTGTTGGATATCCCTGAGCTAGTTGGTTAAGCTAGACAACAACTTGGAGAATTGGAAGATAAAAGCTTGCCTAACTTAGTTTGTTCCAAAGGGATATTCTTGTGTAGTGTGTGTTGAAGAAAGATGATATCTTCATTGATTGGTCCCTGTGATCAGTTGCTGGACCTATTGTCTTATCAATCCTTTGATTTGAGTGTGGGCTATCGTCAAATCAAATCAGTACCAATGATGCTCGTAATGTTGTCTTATTCGTGGTTGATCCCTCGAGCATACACCATTACATCTCTGGTCTGACCAATGCTATCACCGTGTTCACTTAACTATGGAATTCCTTTTAAAAGGAAACCTAGATGAATTGTTGTTGAGCCCATTGACAACATCCTTATCTCCTCCATGATTTTGTTGAACATTAAGCTAGTGTTGGAAACTTTTGAAAGCATTTTCTTCATGCTAGCTCATGAAGTATTTGTTTGATGAAAGGAGTGACTTCCTCTTATACACGTGCATTTGGTAAAAGTTGCCGCCGTGGATTTGAGAAAGTTAGTTTTGCTTCCTCTGGAATCATCCCAAGTCAGTCATGCATACGTGCGAAGTATTCTGTGGTCTGGAGATTTGCAACCTCCATTCTATATGTATATCCTAGCACACCAAGCCACTGATTGAGTTGTTCAAAGATAAAGGAGTCTGTCCAAGGTGAACTCTTTGGACTTCCACGCGTGGAGACTTCGATGTCATTAATGATGGTTCCCCCTCCTGGACTCGGCGGTGTTTTTATTATAAGACTACTTTGTGGTCATGCTTGTCTTGGACAACGTGTTCACATGTTTGTAGCAGAACCAGCTCATGTTTTGGAGCTTGCTATCATAGTTCATTTCCCGAGAATCTCGCAACGTCATCTCGTCGAATTGTGTTGCAAACTTTCATTTTTCTTCCTAGACTCGATGAGTCTGGAATATCCTGACACCAACCAGATCTGAATCTCAGGCAGATATGATGGTTGGAACATTTCCCAAGAACTATAATATTGGTCTCTCGATAATCGGTAAGGTGGATGTCGTGGCCAACACACCCATCCGGTAGACCTGTTATTGTAGTATCTTGATTGAGGAAGTTGGCCACCTCCCCATAGGGATTTCGTAGGATTTACTCCCTAGTTGCCCTATGGAATTTTGAGATTCCGAAGCCGACCTTTTACTTGATGTTCTAGATATAAAACATATCTATGGGTGGATTACGCTAGCACATCAAGGAGAACATTAGAAGCGGAGTGCTAAATGTCTCTCGGTCGATCATCCAGATTTTGTTCCTTGGCTTCGCTAAGGTGAAGTCTGAGAAGGTGTTATCTTCCTTTGCGTCTGCATCATCCATCATTAGCCATCATGGTAGTAAGTTGTGTTACCGGACCCTTGACACGGATGTTGGTAAAACCTTGATGAATATGGAAATGCTCAAGTTCTTGAGAGCACGCAGAAGCGCTACGTGTTATCATCGGCACTAACTGGGTTTGCTCTCAGTTTCCTCGGCAATGCTATGACCTATTCAAACAGTGAATTCACACTCTATTGTTGGGTTCTTCCCCAGTTACTAGAATCATTCCCAGCATTTGCATTTTGTTCCCAGCTTGCACCGCCAATGGGCCATTCTACCATGGGTCTCTTCCATTTCCGGTGATAAGCAAATTCATCCATTGCGTTGTCTTCAACAAGGTAATCCACATCATCCAAGTCCGAGTATGCCATTCTACTGACCCCCTCCAAACGATCGTTGTGAATTGCCTTAGGCTGGTATGAAGAGTTTCAATGATCTCTGAATCAAAAGTAATTCTTTTTGCCACTTAAGGTAATAATCTACGAATCACCCTACTCCAGGATGTTTCGTCGTGGTATCATGGCAACTCAACTCCTTGCTACGCTGACAACCGTTTACCACCCTAGTAAGTGTGGAATTGTAGTCTACCTGGTAAACCTCCGTCATTTGTTCCACTCCATCCCTCTAGAGGTGTGCTTCGTCTCTCAGCTCGGGAGATGTTGCTATGTCTCATTCTGTGAGTTAATCCTGAGTTGTTCGACCTTCAAGAAGACTGATCCTTCTAGAGTTTTCCTTTCCTCTTCTTGTCATGATTAGCTGGAGTTCTCAGAGCAAGACGACAAGACAAAGATGGTGTTCAAATCAACGTTCATTGAAGTGCAAACTGGATCGTGAAGATTGTGCTAGTTTGCGTTTCCCTTTCATCCTACCCTACGCTTGAATCTCGAGACGAGATTCTTGTTTAGTGGGGGTGAGTTGTCACATCCCTGGTCCTGTTATGCACTAGGCTAGACCTCATGTGTGCATCATGTTTAAATTCTGAAATTTGAAGTGAGGGAATTTTGGAAGCCTCAAAAACTTAAATAAAAGAGGGGCAAAGAACCCTGGAAAATGCATTCAATGTTTTCAAAATGGCCTTAAATAATGTTGGTTATATTTTGGCAAGGGTTTTGCACCAAACCAAAAATAATGAACATTTTTGAGGAATATTTTGAGCACTGAATTTAAATCATTACTTTATTTGCATTTGGAACTATATTCATAACTTATATAGAATATATTTCCAAATACCCTGAAACATTTTTATGTGCTTTTGGAAAAGTCCATTAAGCAGCATAAATATTTTCAGAGGAGTTTTGGCATTGTTTGAATTATTTTAAATTCAAAACAGTGGCAAAATAAATCAAATAAAACAAAACAGAAGAAAAAAAAATAAAACAGAGAGAGAAGGAAGTTACCTGGCGCCACTTACCTGGCCCAGCTGGCCAGCCCATCTGGCCGGCCCAGCCCACCTCCTCCCCCTTGTCATCTTCCTCCTTTGCCAGGAGGACGAACAGAGGCGAGGCGTGGCGCACGCCCAAGAGGCCTCGGCCACCTCCTGCTTCCACCGAGGCATTCCCGAGCCTCCCCCTCACGCCACCACGATGCCACGAACCCCCCCTGGTGGCCCTCTCTCCTCTCCCTCACTCGCTGCTCTCCTTCCCCTCTCCCTCTTCGTTCTTCGCCCGAACAGAGAGCCGCCGCCGTCGTTCGCTGCCACCACGCCCACCATGCTCCTCTCGCCTCCCCGTGTAGTCTGCAAACTCCGCCACCGCCTGTTACGTCGCCTCGAGCAAGCCTCGAGCGCTCGGACGCCCCAACTCGACCGCATCGACTCGTCTTCAAGCTTCGGTCGCCGGAGATCGCCGTCGCTGTCCCGTCGCCCCAGGCCTTCCCCGAGCACGCCGACCGTCTCATCGTGATCTCCGTGAGCTCCTGCTTCGTTTCCCCCTAACCCCATGTCCGATTTCGAGCTCCAGCCGCTCCCTCCACCGGAGCCGAGACGCTCCGCCACATGGGCTCGTCGCCGGTGAAGCCCCGGTGACCTTTTGGTCCCACGCATGCGTCCGTTGCACTCGTTACGTCCCGTAGAGTAAAACTAGCGCGTCAACCGTCTCGTTTGCACACCGCAGCGCCGGTCCCGCGAACCCCCGAGCTCCGGCCGCTGCCGGGGTCGATGCCGCGCTCAACTCCGACCACCCCCACGCCCTCTCGTGGGTCCCCCTGGATGCGCGGGAGCACGGGCTCACTCTTGGTGCCCTCAGCGCGACCAGCCGCGGGCTGTAGCGCCGTCCCGAGCAACTCCGGCGAGGTCTCGCCGTCGCCGTGGTCGCCGGCGTCACTTGCTGACGTGGCTGGCTTAGTTAGCCACTAATCACCGCATCGTGTCACTGTCACTGGGCCCCACGCCTTAATTAATCTTAGTTTATTTTCTGTTTAGTTTAACTAACCACATGGGCCCCACCCGTCAGCTTTGACCACGCTGACATGGACGTTAACCGACCCCACACGTCAGTATTGACCTGCTGACGTGTCTGTTGACCCGGCCCCACCTGCCATTGACACTACCAGCCTCAGTCACTGACCAGTGGACCCCACTGGTCAGGTTTGACCACCAGCAGCGTCTGTTGACCTGCTGACGTCATAGTGACGCAATGCTGACGCAATAAGTATTTTCTGGATTTATTATAATTCAGGAAATTCCAGAAAATGCCTAAAACTTCTAAAAATCATAGAAAATTAACCGTAACTCCAAATTAAATAATTTATATATGAAAAATTATCAGAAAAATTCAAGGAATCCATCTGTACCATTTTCATGCATGTTAGAACAACTTATAGCTGCTGTTTAGCACAAATCAATTAAAGGGCATTTAAATAACCACATATGGGGTTTGAATTTGAATCTTGTATTCAAACCAACCCCATTTAACTTGTTGCTAGATGCATTAGCCCAAAACACATTCTTTTTGCCATGTCATGATCATGCATCATATTGTGCATTGCATTGATTGTGTTCCCTTCTGTGTTGCCGGTATTTGTCCCCTCTCGATAGACGTGATACCGATGATGTGATCGTTGACACTGATGAAGACCCAATGTTATCTTCAGAAGTGCCAGGCAAGCAAAACCCCTTGTTCATTCCGATAAAATCCCACTCTCTCGCTCCTGCTCTCTTTTACTGCATTAGGACAACATCGATTCATCTGTTACTTGCTGCGGTAGCTGAACCCCTTTATCCTTTGCATGACCTGTCATTGCCACAGTAAATAGATGAAACCCACTAGCATGAGTAGGAGTTGTTTGAGCCCTGTTGTGCCTACTCATTCATGTTTGTTTGTCATGCCTGCTACTGCTTAGAGTTGAGTCAGGTCTGATTCATCGAGGATGAATCAGAGGTGTGTGAACATGTCCTACTATGTGTGAGCTAAGTGTGTGAACACGATTTGGTAAAAGGTGTCGGTGAGAGGCCATGTAGGAGTACATGGTGGGTTGTCTCATTGAAGCCGTCCTTAGGAACTGAGTTCTGTGTTTGTGATCCATGATTCAGCTACTACCATACATTGGGCCCTGAAATATGACCCCGCTCGACTTCTTATTCACCCTAGTCCTCTGTCCAGGAGTTGCAAGTAGTTTCTGGTGTTTGTAGCTTACTGGAGGCCGTGGACAGCGCTGACCGTAGGGGTGGGCTGTGATACGGTAGGTACGTGGCACGGTGTACCGGATGCCCGTTTGGTATCTCGGGAACCCTGTTCACATCATTTGGGGCTGTGAGCGAAACTCCGGCCGGATCTCCTCATGGATGGAACCCGAATAGGCGATAAACCTGGACTAGAGACTTGAGTGTTTAGGTAGGTCGTGGTCTACACCCACGTCGGCTTTCGCTTGAAGTCTGCCGAGCACATGTCGTGTGCAGACGCTAAGTGGTGGAAACATGTATGAAGAAGTACACCCCTGCAGGGTTAATATGATCTATTCGAATAGCCGTGTCCGCGGGAAAGGACTTCTGGGTTGCTTATATCAGTTCATAGACAAGTGAAAGTGGATACTCTAAAATACGCAAGATAAGCGTGAGTGCTATGGATGGCATTCTCGTAGGGAGACGGGAGCGGATCCATAGTGGTGTATTGATATGGTGAATATGTGGACTCGTGTGCGCCACCTCAAAAGAGTTACTTGCAGTCGTAGTTCAGGTTAGCCACCGAGTCAAAGCTGGCTTGCTGCAGTTAAACCCCACCATCCCCTTTGTTGATAATGATGCATATGTAGATAGTTCTGATGTAAGTCTTGCTGGGTACATTTGTACTCACGTTTGCCTATTTTATGTTTTTGCAGAGAGACTTCGGTCTCGCTAGTAGTTCCGCATGGACTTCGACGTTTAGCTTGTTACCTCAGCTACGATCTTGTGCCTCGGCAGGATTGGTAGATAGTCAGGCTTCTCAGCCTTTTTCATTTATAGATGTCTGTACTCAGACATGTTAAGCTTCCGCATGTGCTTTGACTTGTATGCTCTGATTGTTGGGTCATAAGACCCCTGTTTGTAATATCTCGCTCCTCGGAGCCTATTGAATAAATACTTGAGTCGTTGAGTCATGTTGTGATGCCATGATGTATTTGCACATATCGAGCATATTGTGTGTATGTTATTGAAATGCTTGGTATGTGTGGGATCTGACCATCTAGTTGTTTATCTTTAGTAGCCTCTCTTACCGGGAAATGTCTCCTAGTGTTTCCACCGAGCCATGGTAGCTTGCTACTGCTCCGGAACACTTAGGCTGGCCGGCATGTGTCCTTCTTCGTTCCTGTGTCTGTCCCTTCGGGGAAATGTCACGCGATGAATACTGGAGTCATGTTAGCCCGCTACAGCCCGGTTCACCGGAGTCCTGCTAGCCCAGTGCTACAGCCTGGATTCACTCGCTGATGACCGACACGTTCGATGCTGGGTCATGGATGCCTGTCCCTGTAAGTTTGTGCCACTTTGGGTTTACAACTAGCCATGTCAGCCCGGGCTCTTTATCATATAGATGCTAGCGACACTGTCATATACGTGTGCCAAAAGGCGCAAACGGTCCCGGGTAAAGGTAAGGCGACACCTGTGGGAATACCGTGCGTGAGGCCGCAAAGTGATATGAGGTGTTACATGCTAGATCGATGTGGCATTGAGTCGGGGTCCTGACAGCGGGATCATGGACGCGCACGTCCGTGAAACGCTATTTGGCCTATGCAACTTCTTCGACGTCATCTCTCGGAAGTCGATTGGCGTGAGGCAACTCAGAAGGCTACAGGAAGAGATCATGGTGATACTATGCGAGCTTGAGATGTACTTCCCGCCCGCATTCTTCGACGTTATGGTGCATCTGCTGGTCCATATAGTGGAGGATATCATCCAACTCGGGCCGACGTTCCTGCACAGCATGATGCCATTCGAAAGGATGAATGGTGTCATCAAAGGATACGTTCGCAACATGTCACATCCAGAGGGAAGCATAGCCAGGGGCTTTCTGACCGAAGAGTGCATCTCCTACTGCACGAATTATCTAGGCATCGAGAACCCCGTTGGTCTGCCCGTCAACAGGCACCTCGGCAGACTCGCTGGATGGGGTCACCGTGAGGGTCGCCGCGAAATGCATGTCGACTTCGAGGGTCGACTCGCCGACTTTGAAAGAGCAAACCTAGTCGCGCTACAACACATAGACGTGGTTATCAGAACTCCGGGGTAACGATGGAATCCTACACCGGTAACGACAAGGACAGATACTACGGAAGGATCGAGGAGATCTGGGAGCTGAGCTACGCTGGAGAGAAGGTCCCGATGTTCCGTGTCAGATGGGCCAAGAACGTCATAAAAGAAGACCGATATTTCACCACCATGGTTATACCCGAAGCCAAATCCAAGACCGCGGGCGCAAACGTCACCGCGAAAAATGAGCCATGGGTACTGGCTTCCCAAGTGGACCAATGCTCTTGTTACCTCCGATTCGACCCGTCGGGGCCGACGATGAAGACGTGATGACCCTCAGCGCCTGCCTGAGCTGGCCCCTGCTTTGGCCGAAGAGCCAGATTCGTTTGGGGGCGGGGGACACCACCCCAAAGACAACACCGCCAGTCGTGCCGGCGCCAAGTCGGCCCCATGGCAAGACCGCCGTAACGGTGCCGGACATCCCTATGCCACTGGATCCAAACATGCATATGGCACAGGATCAGAACAACGACGACGACGACGATGATACATTTGGCAATGTCGATCAGTACTTTGTCGAGCATGGGTACGATGGCGACTTCATCGGGCCTCCTTCTCAAGAACCAAACCCAACAAAAGACGTGTGCGATCTAGCTCGTACCGCGGAGAAGCCAAGTTGCAACAGGCGCCGTCTAGTGTTCAGCTCTCAGGAGACGCCTCCAGCTGCCGACTTCACCGAGCCTCAGATAGGCGAGGTGCGAAATATTATCAGCCCCAACACACTCAAGAAGGCGGTCTGTGAGCAGAACTCGGTCCCATTACAGGAGAAGAAGAAGGCACGCAAAAGAAAGACTAAGAAGGGTGCGAGCCAGCCGGCACCGAGTACGATCCATGCTCAGGACGGGCCACCTTCACCACAGGATATCTCGAGGAGGGTGCATGTGGCAGGTAGGGCGATGCTACCGACAAATATGCTCAATGCTGCAACCGGTGCTATGCGGAGTCTGCATGACAGTGTTCTTGCTTTGGAGAAGCGGCGTCTCAGAGAGAAGGATGTGGCATACCCGGTTTTCGCGGCCAAGGTGCCAGAGGGCAAGGGCTTTGTGGATAACTCCATCGAGCGTACGATCGTCCTGCGTTTTGATGACATCCACGCTATGTTGAACCTTCATCCGCTGCACTACACCTTCGTTCGGCTATTTTCGCTGAGTATGGAGATGCGGATCATTCGCGACAAGACCCCGGACATCGTGATAGTCGACCCCTTCTACATGCGTGCCAAGATCTTGGGCAGCGCTGGGGACCGGCAAGTCGCGAGTTCTTACCTCAAAGGCGTCATTCTGGCAAACCAAGATAAGGATAACTTCCTCGTGCCTTACTTTCCCGAGTAAGTCCTCCCCTCAACCGGCCCGTAACATATGAATTCTTACATTTCGATCGTTTTTCTTTTAACATTCCGTGTTTTCTACAGTGACACACGTTGCACGCTCATCCTCCTAAGCCCCAAATATTCTATGGCCACGTATTTCGACCCGGACCGTCAGTCGAACGTAGACTACACAAATGTCAAGAACGTTCTTGATGATGTTCTCCCCGGCTACGCCCAATCTGGAGGCACCTTCACCAGGCCTATTCGTAAGTACGGCAAGCACGTGTTCTCCCACAATACGACGTTCTGCTGCGTCAAGCAGCCGCCTGGCGGTCAGAAGGGTGCCTACTACGCCATCCATCACATGCGGGCGATCGTACGGGACCATCATCAACTTCTTCTACCGAGTAAACTCAAAGATTGGGCCGCGAGCGTGTCGGCAATCCAGGACGCGGACCTCCGATAAGAATTCTTTCGCATCCAGTCGGAGTTTGCGGAAATCATCCATCAAGATGTCCTTCGTACCTCGGGGCAGTTCTACCTCAGAAATCAACCGTCCAACAGTGACATCGACACAATGCTACAAATGCAGGATGACAACGCCCGTTCTTTCATGACTCCCACGATAGACGGCGGCTTCATCCACGCTCCGGTCCCTTGAGTCGAGTTGTCTAGTTCTGAAACATCGATTGGCTCATGTTGTAATTAAACTTTAATGAACTTGTAGTATGTCTCTTTGGTTTCGAGAGTCGTTCAACTTAGATGTAATCGATGCTATTAATGTCTTGCTTTTCTCTTCCGATCGTTCTGTTGCATACTTATATATTGCTTATGTATTGTCTGTGAATTGGTACTAACGTTTCGTTTGGCTAGTGCATAGCGATGCCGACGTATGTCGTGTACAAGGGTAAGGTTCCCGGAGTCTACGATGACTGGGAGGAGTGTCGGAGACAGGTTCACCGATTCAGCGGTAATAGTTACAAAGGGTACACCACTAGGGCCGAGGCCGAATCTAGATACGCCCGCTATCTAGCGGGAGAGGGGAGGGAGCGTTGGAGGAACTGGATGAAGACAAGTTTCATCGTGATGATGCTCATCGTGATGACCGCAGCTCTCTTCTATGTGATGGTAGTTTAGATGATCGATATCGACTTGTAATGTGAAGACAGACTCGCTACTCGCGGTCTCGAGACTTGTAATATAATGTTCTATCTTTGTTCGGTGTTTTCAATTCGGAGACTAATATGATGAATTGTATTCGGAGACTAATATGATGAATTGTATTCAAAGACTATACATTTGATGAATCTGTTGTTGATGTGTGCTGTCTATATTTTGTCAAACTATACATTTTGTAACCTGTGCAAAAAACAGAAAATAAAAAAATAAAAAAAAACCTAATATTCATACTAATGGCGCATCACATGACAGTGCGCCATTAGTATGACAGTGCATACTAATGGCGCATCACTTGGCAGTGCGCCATTAGTATGCCGCGGTTACTAATGGCGCATCCAGAGGTGGTGCGCCATTAGTATGCCAAAGCACCTGGGTATACATGGCCCCTGGGAGGCATACTAATGGCGCACCCTTGCATATACTAATGGCGCACCCGAGGTGCGCCATTAGTATACCAGATACTAATGGCGCACCAGGTGGTGCGCCATTAGTAAAAATTACTAATGGCGTGCTATCAATGGCGCACCACGGATGCGCCATTAATAGCCATAATAGGTGCACCATTAGTAGGGGTTTTTCTAGTAGTGGGCAGGCTAATATCTTCCACAGACGGAAGCGCTGCCGTACTCCCTGAAGCTTCTCAGCAAGCCCTCCAAGACCCTCGGGTAGGGAGACGGAAGGCCATAAGGCCTGAACGACGCCGCTCATCGCCTGCCGAACACGTTCGTGCAGTTGCAGCAGCTCGGGAAGAGGGTCTCCCATGGAACCAGGCATCTCCTCCGCCGGATGACCCGTGAGCACATCTACAGACACATTTCTGTCAATCGACTTCCTCGCCGAACTCTTCTTTTCAAAAGAGTTTGCTCAAGCACTTACAGTAAATGCCGCGACGAAGCCACCGATTCTCCTTTACGGAGTTAGACAGCTGGACCCGAACATCTTTTAGTTCTTCGCCCAGCTGGGTGTTGGCATCTTGGAGTTTGTTCCTCTCCTGTTGCACCCTCATAAGCACCTTCTCGCCGGCCTTCAGCTGGTGCAGCAGATGTTGCTTGTCCGGATCTAGTCCGGCACCCTCTGCAATATTATTGTTAGACTATACACACACGCCGCACTTCATAAACTACTTCTCTTTTCGAAATATGAATTACCAGAGGGGGTCTCTGTGGCTCCCCCGGCTGCGGCTAGTGCGGCCTCAAGTTGGGCCTTGCATTCTTGAAGCTCCTGGGACAGGTGGGTATTCTTCTCTGTAAGATCCTGCATAACAAATGATCCTTAAATTAGTTAGTTTAACTATTTTAAGTCTCGGGGGCTACTGGCATATATAACTATTAAAATTCCTCACCCGTATGTCTTTTACATACTGCTCCGTGGCTCTGGTTAAACCATCTTGAGCAGCACGGAGGTGCACGTCTCCCGCATTAAAGGCATTCAACGCCTTTGGGGAGAAACACGCGTCACGAAGAACTGTCCGACAGCGCCTGTGATTCATGGCGCTCTCCACCTCAGACCTGGTGGCGGACAACCTGTCGGCATCCTCCGTTGGAGGAGCATCCGGCTTGTGCCTTGCGCTCGCCTCCCCCTCCGGACCAGGCATTGGAGCCTGGCTGGTGGAGGCTTGGTTGGCAACCTCTTCGGACTCAGTCCGGCGAGCGCTCTTTCTCCTGGAAGAATCATGAGCATTAATATACCTCCCAGGAGTCTTTCCCTTAAAAGACAATGGTGCGCCATACCTTTGCGGCGACGTTTTGATTCGTGCCGCACTCCTCTTTCGCCTGTTGGGCCGCACTGACCCTGGTTGGTCAGTCGCCGCGGGCTCGGCTTCCCGCCGTAAAGGCACCTCCTGCGAAGCACCGTTGGTACACGGTGGTCAGAAATAAGCATTAAAAAAGTAACGGTGTCAGGACTTCGGTCGTACTCACCTGGGAAGCTGGAGATAAACCGGGGTAGTCAGCCGTAATGGCGACTAGAGCATTGTCTATGCTGAGCTGGTGGAACACCCCGTCAATCAGTTCCACCATTATGTCTGGATCCTCTCCGGAGGCCAGATCAAGGGATCTTCCCGGATCCTCGGGTTGTGGAGTCGGGCTTTCTATGCCCTCCACATACCGGCGCAGTTCCTGCGTCGAAATCATAAAGTAAGACACTTATCTTTGAAAGCACGGATCAGATATATAAGCGTTCGCTTACCCAGCTCCGAGGGTTATTCATGGAGAATCCATTCAATGGACTCATACGGAGGAAGTCCTCCTTCTCCCCCTTGTACAAGCCGGACAGGATCTTCACCAGATCGGCGGTCGATCCCGGCCCCTTGCGGCCATGACGGGTGGCGTCATTCTCCCTGTTGAAATCCCACATGGGGTGGCCCCTATATTGGAGCGGCTGCACCCCTCGCATAATGCATGTGGCCATGACTCCAATCATGGTTAATCCGGAATGGGCCAGTAACCGTATCCGGCCCATCAGATATTGGACGCTCCTATCATTTTCCCGTTGAGGGCTCCGCGGGTGCCAACTCAGGCGTTTCTTCAGAGGAGCGTTGCCAAACTCCGGGAGGCCGATCCGAACTGGATCCGGCAGTGGGGCGTCTTCCATATAGAACCACTCCGAAGGCCAGTCTTCGGACGCCTTCTTTGGGGTTCCGGATAGATATCCGGTCCCGGCGATGCGCCATATTTCGGCTCCGCCCACTTGATATATCGACCCCTCGTGAGAACGGGGTATCAGGCAAAAAAGTCTCTTCCACAGCGCAAAATGGGGCTTGATGCCCAAGAACAGCTCGCAAAGAGCTACAAAGCCCGCGATGTGCAAAATGGAGGCAGGTGTGAGGTGGTGAAGTTGGAGTCCATAGAACTCCAGGAGCCCCCGGAGAAACGGATGTATGGGAAATCCGAGTCCCCTTATTAAGTAGGGGATGAAGCATACCCGCTCTCCTTTGGAGGGATTGGGGATGCTCTCCGCCTGCTTCCCACCCTTGTAGGTGGCCAGTCCGGCTCGAACCGGAACCATAAAGGCTGGGGGAAGGTATCCCTCTGCTTGGAGCGTCACTAACTCGCTATGCGGGATTGAGCATCTCCTCCAATCTCCTGGCTGAGGACTGGGAGCGCGAGAAGAGGAGCCGCGTCGACTATCCATGTTGGAATGGATTTTTGTCAGATGCGCTTCGATGAATACTTGCGGAAGGAGGATGGTGTGATTCGGATCTGGATCCTCGCCTCTCTTATAGGCGGCTTATTCGCGCAGCTAGGGGGGTAAAACATAAAAATACCCTGGCTTTTCGCATTCATACAACACGTGGAAGAGGGCCATTATTGGACGTGGAAGCCAAGGAGCGCAACATTTATGAAGAAACCGGACACTATTCAGAAAACACATGGAACATGGAGGAGAACCCGCCTTGCAAACGCCGAAGACAACATACGCGCCGGACTCGTCGTCATTGAAGCCTGGTTCGGGGGCTACTGAGGGAGTCCTGGATTAGGGGGTGTCCGGATAGCCGAACTATCGTGATCAACCGGACTCCAAGACTATGAAGATACAAGATTGAAGACTTCGTCTCGTGTCCGGATGGGACTTTCCTTAGCGTGGAAGGCAAGCTTGGCGATACGGATATGTAGATCTCCTACCATTGTAACCGACTCTGTGTAACCCTAGCCCTCTCCAGTGTCTATATAAACCGGATGGCTTTAGTCCGTAGGACGAACAACAATCATACCATAGGCTAGCTTCTAGGGTTTAGCCTCCTTGATCTCGTGGTAGATCTACTCTTGTAATACCCACATCATCAATATCAATCAAGCAGGACGTAGGGTTTTACCTCCATCAAGAGGGCCCGAACCTTGGTAAAACATCGTGTCCCTTGTCTCCTGTTACCATCCGCCCAGACAGACAGTTCGGGACCCCCTACCTGAGATCCGCCGGTTTTGACACCGACAATAGCCCTCCACCAAAGTTGAGCTCATGTCATGCCTCCATGTGAGATCATCTTCAATTCTTAGTTTCTGTCCAAAATTTTAGTCTGTGAAGCAAGTATAATTGATCTTGCTCCATTATGGCCGTAAATTTTTCTAGGCCTTCTTGTATCCATATAACCTATCTCCACCCATTTTGGGCATATTTCATCAATCCATTATTCCTCTAGAATTTTTGCAAGTCTCTGTCCAGAGGAGATGTTTGTGAAGCAAGTACCATTTTGGCTTGGCCAATTGGTATGAGACTTTTTGAGCATCTTCATAGGACCAAACGAATCTTCTTTGCCCAAATTGAGCTCAAGTTGATATACTATGTGAGTGCATCATCATGCTCAAGTTTCTAGACCAAATTAGGCAGTTGTGAAGCAACTGTATTAAGCTTTGATCCATTCCTCTTCAAACTCCCCAGGATTGTAGTCCTTCCTAGCCTAAACACCCCAGACATCACATTTGGCCCATAACATCTCTCTGTTGATCACACTTGGTTGATCAAGTTTGCAACAGTGAACTTCAGAGGATGATTACCATTTAACCATAGAGCTTTTCATCGATCTACCACCACCGTTGAAACCTCCCTTGGAAGAACTTACCACTAGACAACATGTTCCAGCCTTTGGCACTTTCTCCTTGCCAGCTCACGCGGGGACCACCTCTCTGGCATGCCATGGATGCGAGCTAAATGGTTTCTTGCTCGGGCCCCTTCCCCCTCTCGTCGTCTTCGCGCTCATGAGCATGTCTAACAGTTTTACCGCGTTGTCGCCATCCTCCTAGAGCCATCTCCCCTTCTGTAAGCCCCCCTGTCAGTGCTCGTCGCCATGCGCCCACGAGCGAGCTGTAGCCGACAAGGCATTAATGGCATTTATATCCTTCTCCCTGCGCCCCTTGGCCCCCTGCCCTGTGGCCTCTGTAGCTTGTCCGCACCCCCCCCCCTTGTCGCGTTCTCGCGCCTTCCCGTGATCGATGGCCGTCGCCAGAGTGTGGCTGAATGCAAGCGGCGGCAACCGAGCCACGGCCACGCGTCGGTGGCCTCCTCTCCTCGGCCACGCCTATATAAAGGCCACCCCGAGCCACTCCGAGCTCACCATCCTCCTTAGTGCGCTCCTCTAGGCCCTCCCCACCTCTAGCCTGAGCTCTAGAGCCTTCCCTCGACCCCATGGCCGCAGTGCCTCTCGCCGGAGCCCGTCTAAATTCACGGTAGCCGGCACCCCTCCCTCCTCCTCTCCACCTCCAGCGCACCCCCTGGAATCTAGCCTACCTCCCTGTGGCCTCGTCTCCTCCTCTCCCCCACCGTACCACCAGTTCCAGCAGAGCCCGAAACCCTCCTCCGCCGTAGCCAATGCCCCGCTCCACCCTTCGCTCCTCGGCGGCATAGCGCCCCACCATCCGATGCGGCATGGTCCCCTGGTCATTTTGGTAGGCGACACGCCGCGGGAGATGGCCAGACACGCCCGCAGTCGGCGTCGAGGTGGTCGGCCTCGCCTCTGCTTCGTCCGGTGCGGGAGGAGGAAGAAGAAGCCAGGCCAAGTGGGCCCCACCTCCCATGAGACCCCACCTGGCAGCCACACGCGTTGACCCCACCCCCTCCATGTCAGATAAGTGGAAACCCATTTCATTTAATATGTTTCCGTTTAGTGAAAGCGTATTTCTATCTTAGTTCGGTGGGAAGTGCATTTTCTTTATGAGAAGGTGTGTTTTCATTTAACTACGGCTTATAATACATTTTCTCTGCTCTGAAAACGTATTTTATGAGAATGCGTTTTCTGTTTTTCAGCTCAGGGGCCTGTTTGTAGGAATCTTTTTATAGATTGGTCCCTGAACTTCGTCAGGCTATAACTTCTTGCTCGTAACTCCAAATGAGGTGATTCTAAAGCCCATTTCTTTGTCTCGTAGAGCCCGTTCTGTTGGTCACACTTTCACCATGTGTTAACATTCCGAAAATGACCATTTTGCCCTTGCATGTAAACAGCCCCTCCGGGAGAGGACTATTTTCGGCGAATCTTTTCGCGGCTTCACCGCACTTCTCCCCGGTGCCTTCTTCATCCCCAGGCAAGCCACAATACACACTTGCATGATAGTCATGCAGTAGCCATGGTTTTAAACTTGAATATTTACTAAATGTTTGCTTGTTTAAAATATGGTCATCGTTGTTCCGGTGATGTTTAGAGTTTCATGTTCACTTTCGTGCTATGTTGTCTTACACTCTGTTATCATGTTCTACCTGCTAGTATTCCTTTCATATGCTTATGCTTGCTAGTAGTACATGTTGATGTTGGTGATGGTTTTCGGTGCATGACTATCGTCTGTTCCGAGTGTTGTCTTATGCATGTTCCATTGCATCCAGTTGGTTAAATGCTTGCATGGTAGCATTGTTCATATGTTCTTGCATGATATTTATTGTTGATGCTAGTGGTCATGCTAGGTTTCTATGGGTAGTGTTGTACTTGTGATATTCATGCACGTCATTATGCCATGCTAAGTTGGATATGATTCATTGTTGATATGGTCGATAGTTATGGTGTACCCTCATGCTTATGTTGATATCATCTTCATGCATTGTAATTGCATCATGTTATTTTATCATGGCTCAATATAATTGAATTCAAGTTTAACCGGATTAAATTGAACTTGAACAACGGTTGGCTGAGTCATGGTGCCACCATATCGAGCTGACTAGTGCAACCACGCTTGCCTTTATGGGAGGGTCCTAACTGGGTCTATTGTCGTGCCTCTCGCCGGTGCCTCCAACGAGGGAAGGTTATGGGCGTGCGGTACCCTGGCCCAGTAAGCAGACATAACCTTGTGTGCCCGTTGTTGTTATATCCGGATTCTCCCCGTTCAGGACCGTTTTGCCACGACAATGGCCATTGGTGCCTTTGGTAGGCACGGGGCCACCCATGACTTAGTCCAGAGGGGAGTTGGTCGGAGTGGCCGGGAGAGTATCATGGCAGTAGATCAGTTTTGTTGGAATGTCGTTGGTCCACCCGAATGGGAGCGAAAGGCCATGGGTTCCATGGTGTGGGTACAGTGTGCTAACCTCTGCAGAGTGTGTGTTAAATCTATTGATGGCCGTGCCCACGGATAAGGGCCCAGTTCGTGTCGGTCACACTATGGGTCAATAGTAATGATAATAATGTGATTAATAACAACCCTGGTTCTATGATGAGATAAGTTGGATATGTGATCCGTTATTGATCACCGTTTGGTTACGAGGTAACCCGTTGAACCAAGTGTGGTTTTGTTCGTGATCCATGATTGATCACCGTTTGGTTACGATGTAACCCTTTGAACCAAGTGTGGTTCCATTTGTGATCTGTGATTGGTCACCTTGGTACCAAGGATACCGAGTTGCTGAATACTTGTGATGTTGTGCGAGAATCATGGGTAAAGGTCAAGCTCCTTGTGGTCATTTGATGATTACTACGGTATTGTTTATATCAAGCTTGATTTGATCCTGAGATGATCGTGTGATGTCCGAGGTTGGTAAGCTTATGCATGTGATGGTCATGAATTAACCCGAACAGAATAAATGGTGCATGATAGTGTCATCATGTTGCATGCTAGTATCGTCAGATTCGTATGTTCATGACATGTTCATGTTGTTGTAGCTGTATCATGTTCATGTTGTTCATGCTATGTTATTCTGATGATATCATGATAATCCCTGCTTAACCTGTAATTGCCACGCTGTTGTTTGTCTTGAATGCTTCTGGATTATTGTGATCTTGCAAGTACATTCAATGTACTGACCTGGCGTGTCATGTCAGTTTGCAGGTCATGCCGGAATTGATTGCTTGTTTGTCGTGGATGCCGTGTTTGCGAGCTAGGATAAGCGTTCCAGTCAGAGTCCCTGTGGAGTGGAGTTCACCACCGTCGTTGTTGTTCCGCTGCTAGAGTTATTCTGCTGCTTCAAGTTGTTCTGCGGCTTGCATAGAGCAACAGTGGCAGGCATAGTGTCGTCATGCCGATATAACCCCTTGTACCCAAATAGATTGTAATAAATAGTTGATTTGTTCTATGCTAAGCAGTGTCGTATTCTAGAAGACTTCATCTCGATCTCTGGACTGGAATACGGGGCGTTCCGATTTCTCTGAGCCGGGGTGCCACAGTTATTTCTTCTGGTGGTACGTCACCGAAATTGCACTTAAAGTTGCAAAATATTACCCACTGATGTCACCTATAAGTGATAATAAAACATTTCACACAGGAGAATCCCCATCTGGGCCGGCCCATATAGTAGGACCCTACTATACTGTGCTCTGCGCGCTGGGAAAAGACATAGTGCGTCTGTTTGGGCTGGCCCATGTCTGAGCGGCACGTTTCTTAAATTTCATTTTTTGTTTTTTGTTTTCTTTTTTCATCTTTGTTTTTTTCTACTTTAAGTAATTTGGGACTTAAAAAAGTACCAGAAATTAAAAAACTGAGAATTTTGAAATAAAATATTTAATACTTCCTCTGTCCCATAATATGGGACGGAGGGAGTAATTAATAAATGTTTGTGGATTCAGAAAAATGTCCATGGTTTTCCAAAACTGTTCGCATATTCAAACAAATGTTCTCAATTTCGAAAACAAATGCTCATGAAATCAAAAAATGTTCATTTTTAAAATGTTCATGTATTAAAAATGTTAATGAAATTGAGTAAAACTTTTGTCAATTCAAAAAATGTTCATGGATTGAAAATATCCTAAAAATTCAAAAACTGTTCGTGACTTTCAAAATAGTTTATTGATTCAAAAAATGATTGTGCATTTCAAAAAATATTGGTTAAATCAAAACAATGTTCATGAATTTGAAAATTTGTTCCACCAAACAATTTCCAAAAAAATGTTTTCAATTCTAGAAATGTTCGCCTATTCAGGAAAAATATTTTAAAAAATATTAACAATTTATTAAAATGTTTGCATATAGTATAAAATATTCATGAATTGAAAAAAAGTGTTCATGATTTTAGAAAATCTTCGAAAATCTGTAAAATTGTTGACGAATTCATATATGTTCATGAGTTAAAAAACATGATTTTCAAAAATTGTTCACAATTTCACGAAAATGAGAATGATAGTGTATCTCGGTGATGCAGCAAAATGTCGTCATGGCCATTCAAGATTATGATTTTTTTTCTCTCCTTGCGACACACGGGCCGTTTTGCTAGTCTATAATAATGAAGCGAGCGAACCGGCGACCTAGCAAGATGGATCGTCATTCTCCAGCTAGGTTGTGTCCGGCTGCAGCTCCTGCTGGATGTCATTGCAAACACTCATGTGAGCAAGAGAAGATATATATATATATATACATATATATATATATATATATATATATATATATATATATATATATATATATATATATATATATATATATGGTATGGATATACGTACAAAACTGAAATGCAAAGTGGCTGCCTGTGAAACAATGTTGAAAATAACCGACTACGGGAGCAACAAGATTAATTGGATAGGTAGAGGGGTAAAAAATGCAGAGTATGTATGGACACCATTCAAATTAATTGGTTGACCGCAGTATGGGTATAGGAGCAACCGAGCAAGACCAAATTGGTCAGAGAGTGTAAGAAAATTAACCTGCGTCGTCGTCGATGGGCGGTGGGGAGGGGTGGTGGCGGTGGGACAAAGCTGAAGAACTGTCTGACGTGGGTGGTAGGCAATTCGATGCATGATTTGTTTCCTAAATTTGTTTTGAAATTCTTATTTCCTAATTAAGGTGATTAGGATCGGATGCGTGACTAGTTTCCTAAATTAATTACATTTTTATTCCTAATTAAAGGGATTCTGATCTGATAAGGGAAACTCTTACCATCACCCGGCGGATCGCGGCGTCCGCGTCCGCCACCTCCCCTGCCTCACACGTGTCCCAGTGAGATTCCACACACTATCCTTTGTCGAACGCATTTCTGCAACAGAAGCTGTGTTTCTGAAACATATATAGCGTTGCAATGGTATACGACGAGTCTACGTTTTGTAATAAAATATCTCTGGCAAAAAAATTCTGTAACAAGACCTCGGTTGCAAAAAAAATTGCAACTAAAACTTAGTTGCAAAAAAGTGCAACAAAACAATTGTTGCAGAAAAATTCTGCAACAAGACCTATGTTACCGAAATAATCCTGCAACAAGACCCGTGTTGCAGAAGTAATCCTGCAACAAGGCATGTGTTGCAATAAGGAAGGCACGTCCGAACGCTCAATGCGGCACAGATCTGATGGCTCACGACCCGGCTGATCTTTTGAAAAGATCAGCCGGCGGACGCGTAGCACGCCCCATCTGATAAGTGATTGGTTTCCTAAATAAACTTTGATAGTTTTTAATTCCTAATTAAGGTAATTTGATGTTATTGATATAATTATATATCATGTGCAAAGGTCTTGTGTAGACTCAGGCAGACATTGATCATCTATGTTGCGCAGATATTTCAGAAAGTGCATGTATCCGGTCAGATACTGCCCCGATACGGCCCGATACGTATTCTATTCGTATCCTTTGATTTGTTGGTTTTAGAAAACAAATAAATGTTTGATACGCCTGAGATACTGCTGCAATACGCCTGGGATCCACTTCGCATCAAGCTATTCATGTGGCTTGCCCTACTAGGCCGGTGCTGGACGGCTGATCGCCTCGCGCGCCACGGCCTGCCTCACGAGCCCCAATGCCTGCTCTATGATCAAGAGCCTGAGACCATGCAACACTTGCTCGCAGGCTGCTCCTTCTCCCGCCAGGTTTGGCACGAGGTACTCTCCTGGTGTCGATCCACAACCACGATCCCGAGCCGCGACGACGAGTTTGCCGACTGGCTCGCCGCTGCCATCGCCGACTCTCCGCGCTGTCTTCGATGCGGGCTCGCCTCCATCGCCATCCTCATTGCCTGGTGGCTCTGGAAGCACCGCAACGGCTGCACCTTCGACGGCGATCGACCCTCAGTCTGCCGCGCCGTCAACGAGATCAGAGATGAGGCAAGGCTATGGGCACGCGCGGGCGCCACGCACCTGGCGCAGATCATCCCGGAGACATAGAATTCGGCTAGCATTGGTGGCCGACGCACCACCTCTGCTTGCATCCAGGCTATCCTACCATGCCATCCCTGTGTGCATGTTGGCTAGCCTCCCCCCTTGTAATCCTTGAGAAACCTTGTATGAACTCTCTCTACCTATCAATGCAATAATACGCAAGCCTTTTGCGTATTCGCGAAAAAATATGTTTTTGGTTACGAGAAACCCTTCATTAAACATGAAAACCCCTCGACTCCTTCGTGGAGCCGTCGTACATCTCCATAAGTTTTCAGCTCGTCGAGTCCTCTCCTCTTCCACTTGTTTTGTCCGTCTGAATTCCAATCCAATCACTTATCGGTCTCCAGCTCTCCACCGGCAAGAGACTTCCGCATATCCCATGCAGGAGGTATGTCTTTCTCATCTCCCTCCCCTTCTTGGCTCCCTCGTACCCATATATACAAAAGGTATGCTTCCTATCAAAAACTACTTATTTTTGTTTTCCATATTTTTAATAGATTTTACATATATACAAATGTATCGCCATGTCCAAGTTTTTAGAAAATTGATGTATCGGGTGTTCGCATATCCGATACATATCCAAGTATCCATGCAATGGAGCTTCAAAAAAAGTATACATGCAATGTAGTTGATCGTGAGTCGTTCGATCGGGAGGCGGACCGTCAAAATAATATGGACTCTTAGATTTCGTTAGATGGATCGACCCAGAAGATCCCGTGTACACTTTGTAGTGTGGGTTTAGGTGAATTTTAAAATTTGTCTTTCCTAAGTAGTAGAGATACCACATCTCGCCCTCAACAGCTCCTAGAGGGGGAAACTGTATCTGAAGTGGTAACATATGCCCTCCCACTCCTCTCCATCTCCAGTATTCTACTTCTCCGTTGAATCTGCTCTATGCATCTGACCGTGCTAGCCACGCACAACAACTACGGGCGATGGAGGCCCGTGTTCTGGTTCACGCATGCAGAGGTCACGCAGATGGAGGAGCACCTGCGTCACATCAACGCCATGCCACACCGTACCGCCATCCAGGACCTCACCAACAATTTCAACACCTCCACCAACCTCTCCAACAGGATTCTTGACCGGTACAAGCAGGTAGTACGGTTCGCCTTCCCGTTGCCCAAGATCCTCGTCCGCCCTATTTTCTTATTGTGGTTTTATACATGCGGGTTTGTGGGTCAGCGCAAGTGGAGAGCTGGTTCTAGAAGCGGAAGTACTTGAAGCAGCAGGCCAGAACTACCAAGATTACCAGCAGTGGTTCACCTTTCATCTGTGGCCGCGCACCCCTAGTAGTCCTGGACCATCGCTGCAAGTACTTTCGGTTCTGGAACTATGTCCGGGCCTGCACCAAGCCACAAACCCGCATGTATAGATGGCAATAGCGAAATAGGCCAGACAAGGATCTTGTGCAACCGGAAGGGAAACCGTACTACATGCTTGTAGTGAATATGAATCTTGTCAGAGCGGTCGGTGGGGGTGTTGAACTTGTTGGTGATGTCGTGGATGATGGTACGGTGCGGCATGGCATTGAGGAGATGTAGGTGCTCCTCCATTTGGGCGACCTCCGCGTGCATGAACTGGAATGCAGGACTCGGCGGCCGTCACATCATCCTTAACTTCTCTGGCTCCTGGCTGTTGCGCCTGGCTACCATAGTGAGATGAGCAAGGCAGATTTGACGAAGGAGCGGAAGACTGAATATGGAGAGGTGTGGGAGGGAGGAGGGCGTACGTTAACCCTTCAGAGACAGGTGTAGCCGATGTGCCTCCTTTTTTAGGTAACAGCGGTGCATGCCTAGGTGGCCTCGACAGCTCCTTGGGAGCGGGACAACATAGGCACATTGATCTAGCCCCGACGACACACGAGGAAACCATCACTACCCGTGGGGGTCGCTGACTGGACGCCGGCAAACCAACGCGGACAGGCGTTGCGATTCTTCTGTCATGGGTCTTGTAGTGAGAAGCAGCGCATCACCTCATTTGATGGCTCGGAGCCTAGAAGGAGCTCGAGTCCACAACTAACGTTGACCAGAAGGCCGCAGTTGGGGCGTATGGCAGGGTTACGGTGGCGGGGTCCACCACGGGTTGAGGCTCCTCACTACGAAGGGCTGCGACACCGACAGGGGCACACGCGATGTCAAGACCGTCGTGGACGTAGTGTCAGAGTAGGCTCTGGACCATGGTGTCAATGGCTATGCAAGCATTGGCGGTGACGTGGTGCGCCTCCTTGGTAGCCCCCTCGAGCTCATCCGACGCCTGCTCGAGCATGTTCCGGGCCACCTCGGCGTTGGCAACGGCCCAGGAGAACATGAGGAAGAACCGGTACCAGGTGTGTTCCACGATGTCCTTAGGCTAACTCCACTGCATGACTCCAAACGGACATTCTTTTTGTCAGGATTTTGTCTGTTTGAGTAGTGCAATGGGGTAGTATCCGGACCTTTCCTCGGATGCGCCGGTCGTGCGTCCAACGCACGACCGCATTTCGGCTGCATCCTGTCTGCATACATTTTTCTTTTCAACACATATCTTTTATTTTCATCATTGATTTTTGATACATGAAAATACATCATCAAATTTTGACTAGAAAAGCAAGACCAAAGAAAAGAAGAACCACAAGAAAACATTTTAGAAGATAACCAACTTCCATAACTGCTCCTGTAAGTTGGATTAGTGCCTTCTCGATGCATTTGTTGTTGATCTGCGAAGGCTCGATCTTGCGTGCTTCTTTCTTCTTCGATGTCAAGGTCGTCGTGGACATAGTGGCACAGTAGGCTTTGGACCACGGTGTCAATGGCTATGCAAGCATTGGCGGCGATGTGGTGCGCCTCCTTGGTAGCCCCCTCGAGCTCATCCGCCGCCTGCTCAAGCGTGTTCCGAACCACCTTGGCGTTGGCAATGACCCATGCGAACATGAGGAAGAACGGGTACCAGCTGTGTTCCATGACGTCCTCACTCTCTGTTGCTCCTCACGTGGACAGGCAAGGACGGAAAGGTTGCGGCTTTTCCTTTGCTTTTGGTTTGAACGAAGGAGAGGAAGGGGCCAGGGTACCCCTACTTATGACAGAGCGAACTAATACGTCTCCATCGTATCTACTTTTCCAAACACTTTTGCTCTTGTTTTGGACTCTAACTTGCATGATTTGAATGGAACTAACCCGGACTGACGTTGTTTTCAGCAGAATTGCCATGGTGTTATTTTTGTGCAGAAATAAAAGTTATTGGAATGACCTGAAACTTCACGGAGATTATTTTTAGAATTTATAAAAAATATTGGAAAAAGAATCAAGACCAGGGGGCCCACACCCTGTCCACGAGGGTGGGGGCACGCCTACCCCCTGGGTGCGTCCCCCTGCCTCGTGGGCCCCCTGATGCTCCACCGACCTCAACTCCAACTCCATATATTCATGTTCGGGGAGAAAAAAATCAGAGAAAAGGATTCATCATGTTCTACGATACGGAGCCGCCGCCAAGCCCTAATCTCTCTCGGGAGGGCTGATCTGGAGTGCATTCGGGGCTCTGGAGAGGGGAATTTGTTGCCGTCGTCATCATCAACCATCCTCCATCATCAATTTCATGATGCTCACCGCCGTGCGTGAGCAATTCCATTGTAGGCTTGCTGGACGGTGATGGGTTGGATGAGATTTACCATGTAATCAAGTTAGTTTTGTTAGGGTTTGATCCCTAGTATCCACTATGTTATAAGATTGATGCTGCCATGACTTTGCTATGCTTAATGCTTGTCACTAGGGCCCGAGTGCCATGATTTCAGATCTGAACCTATTATGTTTTGAAGAATATATGTGAGTTCTTGATCCTATCTTGCAAGTCTATAATCACCTATTATGTGTTATGATCCGTTAACCGCGAAGTGACAATAATCGGGATACTTACCGGTGATGACTGTAGTTTGAGGAGTTCATGTATTGACTAAGTGTTAATGCATTGGTCCGGTACTCTATTAAAAGGAGGCCTTAATATACCTTAGTTTCCAATAGGACACCGCTGCCACGGGAGGGTAGGACAAAACATGTCATGCAAGTTCTTTTCCATAAGCACGTATGACTATATTTGGAATACATGCCTACATTACATTGATGAACTGGAGCTAGTTCTGTGTCACCCTATGTTATAACTATTGCATGAGGAATCGCATCCGACATAATTGTCCATCACTGATCCAATGCCTACGAGCTTTTCAATATTGATCTTTGCTTAGTAACTTTTCCGTTGCCACTGTTACGATTGCTACAAAGCTGCTACTATTACTTTTGCTACCGTTACCGTTACTTCCATACTACTTTGCTACTAAATATACTTTTAAGGGTGGAATACCAAAGAAATTTCCACCATGCTTGCTAATTATACTTTTAAGGGTGGAATACCAAAGAAACTAGGAGATCCAGGAGTACCAACTATACCATGCTCCATTAAAAGAAACTATGTTAAAACTGCTTTATGTGATCTTGGAGCCGGTGTTAGTGTTATGCCTCTCTCTTTATATCGTAGACTTGATTTGAATAGGTTGACACCTACTGAAATATCTTTGCAAATGGTCGATAAATAAACTACTATACATGTCGGTATTTGTGAGGACGTGCTTGTTGTGGTTGCAAATGTTACTATTTTAATGGACTTTGTTATTCTTGATATTCCCAAGGATGATAGTATGTCGATTATCCTTGGTAGACCCTTTTTGAATACTGCAGGGGCTGTTATTGAATGCAACCAAGGCAATGTCACTTTTCATGTTAATGGTAATGAGCATACGGTACACTTTCCGAGGAAACAACCTCAAGTCCTAAGTATCAATTGTATTGGAAAAACTTCAACGATTACTATTGGAGGTTTTGAATTTCCTCTTCCTATTGTCAAGAATAAATATGATATTCTTATTGTTGGAGACGTGCATATCCCCATTGAGGTAACCTAGTGTTATTCGAAAAGAGTTTGTTAACAGGACTTGATCAACCTTGTTATTAGATTCCTTTTGATGAGCATGAGATGGATGAAGTTAGAAAGCACAACCTTCTGTACCCTCCTTTTACTTTCTGTCATTTAGATTAAATAAAGCAAAAATAGTATTTTCTGTCTGTTTTCTGAATTATCCTTGCAATAAAAAATACCCCAAAAATAAAAGTTCTCCAAATGTCCCGAAAATGAAATATGATTTTTTTCTGGAATACTTAAGAATTATTGGCACTGAGAACACATTAGAGGGGCCAACCACCTGGCCACGAGGGTTCAGGGCGCGCCCACCCCCCCTGGGCGTGCCCCCTGCCTCATGGGCCCCACGTGGCCCTCCTCCACTTATTCCTGCACCCACACACTTCGTCTTCCTCCAGAAAAAATCACCAACCAGCTCAAGCACGCGTTCTAGCTCACCTTGTTGTTGTTTTCGATCTCCTTGCTCAAAGCTCCACTCACAAAACTGTTTTGGGGGATTGTTCTTTGGTATGTGACTCCTCCAATGGTCCAATTAGTTTTTGTTCTAGTGCTTTATTCATTGCAATTTTTTGCTGCCTAGGTGACCCTGTTCTTGAGCTTGCTTGTCAAATTTATTTGGTCCCAAGTAGTTCCAATGCATGATATAGCCTCTAGGCACTTGTGAGAGTACTTGCTATCAATTTTGTTGAGTTTGGTTTACTTTTATTTTGAGTTACTAAAATTTTCAGAAATTTTTCAGAGGAAGAAATACGTTTAGGAAAATGTACCAAGGTGGTTCTTCAAGGAAGCAAGGACCCAGGCCCGCAATACGTGAGCCGGACCATGAACTACCAAGAGAAGCTCAAGTGTGGCCTTGTGAATGGCCGTCCAAAGATTTCATGGTCCAAGCAGGAATTAAGGAGGAATTTGACGCATATGTGCGTAATGTTGAACTCGAGGGCTTCATACTAGATAAGTGCCCTCAGTATTACCACTTAACTGATTCCTTTGTGAGAAGGTTCAAATTTACATCTTCACGCAATTCTCACACTGTCCTATTTGATCTTTATAATAAATCTTATACCATGGACTTAGAAGATTTTAATACTACTTGTAAACTCCCGCAATGGGGTAGTGCTAGTGAACCTCGCAAATCTGAATTTAAAGACTTTCTTACTAGTATCGCTGTGAGGGAATCTAGAGAAATAACACAAGCTACCATAGGGAGCATTCATTTTCCTGCTATACATTATTTTGCTCTCTTTATAGGTAGATGCATAAATGGCAAGGACAAGGCATGTCACATGTGTTTTCCAGATCTTAGTGTTCTCAAGAGTGTCGTGCTAGGAGATAAACAATATAACTTGGAGGCCATTGTTGCACATAGGTTGCATAATAATAGTTTAAGTGGAGACTTGTTTGGTGGGATTTATGCAACCCGTGTGGCTAATTTTCTTGAGATTCCCATACATGAAAATGATATGGAGTTGCCTCCCGCCTATCTAGATTATGATGCTATGGTTCGTAATCAGTTTGTTGAGAGGAATGAACAGTTCCTCCAATACCGACTAATCTTTGACAGACGTCACACTGTCTATGTTACTCTCCCTGCTCCTGGTTTCTTTGACTTTCAAGCAAAAAGGAGATATATTATAACCTGGGAGGAGGCGAACAAGTATGATAGGAGGACGGAGGCAGCTCACCTCCAAGCTGCAGCTCACGAGGCAATAGCTGTTGCATCTCAGTACGACCCTAGCTACAACTTTGATCCATGGGCATAGACCAACTTAGGCCAAAATCCTAAGCTTGGGGGAGTACGTATTTCTCACCGGCATTACATTCATGTTCACACACTCACTCTAGTTGTCGGTGCTCATACTTTTTCATTGTAAGATCCATGCTAGTTTATTTTCTTTTTCTCGCTTTCTTCTTGTGTGTTTGAATAGCCTTAAGAAAAACCAAAAAATTTAGTTATAGCTTCTAGTTAGTTTACTTTCCATGCCTGTAGTAGTAGTAATTAAAAGAAAACTCAAAAAGATTTCTCGTTCTTCTTTTGCTTGTTGGGAGCTTTCCCGTGTAAATAGTTTTATTTATTTTCTTTTCTTTTCTTTGGGGGTCGAGAGGAGAAGACCATGATGAAAATGTTGAGTGGCTCTCATTTGCATTATTATTGATTTAACCAAGAGCCCATATTACGTTGTCTTCTCTCTTGTATTAAATGCTTGCAGATTCCAGCTTAGTTCAATGCACGTGCACTATTATTATTATCCACGCTGTTCGGTCATGCGAGTGAAAGGTAACAATGACGATATATGATGAAATGATTGAGATGAGAGAAGCAGGTATGAACTCGACCTATCTTGTTTTTGTAAATATGATTAGTTCATCATTCCTGATTCAGCCTATTATGAATGAAACATGTTTGCAATGACAGCTAGAGATTATAGTTGCTCATGCCATGCTTAATTAGCTAGGAGTTTATAATGGTTTACTTTGTGTGCCAACATGCTATTAAAATGGTTGTGGTGTGGTATGATAGGGTGGTATCCTCCTTTGAACGATTTGAGTGACTTGACTTGCCACATGTTCACACATGTAGTTGAAACAAAATCAACATAGCCTCCACGATATTTATGTTCATGGTGATTTATATCCTACTCATGCTTGCACTCATTGTTGATTAACCTTAATGCATGTTCATGACTGTTGTCGCTCTCTAGTTGGTCGCTTTCCAGTCTCTTTCTAGCCTTCACTTGTACTAAGCGGGAATACTGCTTGTGCATCCACTTCCGTAAACCCCAAAGTTATCCCATATGAGTCCACCATACCTTCCTATATGCGGTATCTACCTGCTATTCCAAGTAAATTTGTATGTGCCAAACTCTATACCTTCAAATGAAATTTTGTTTTGTATGCTCGAACAACTCGTGTATCAACTAGGGTTGTCTATATCTTCCATGCTAGGTGGGTTATTCTCACGAGGAGTGGACTCCGCTCCTCACTCACGAGAAAATGACCAGTAACCGGTGAGGGAGTCCTGGATAAGGGGGTATCTGGACGGCCGGACTATATACTTTGGCCGGACTGTTGGACTATGAAAATACAAGATTCAAGACTTCGTCCCGTGTCCGGATGGGACTCTCCTTTGCATGGAAGGCAAGCTTGGCAATCCGGATAATAGATCTCCTTCTCTGTAACCGACTCTGTGTAACCCTAGCCCCCTCTGGTGTCTATATAAACCGGAGGGTTTAGTCCGTAGGACAGGACAATCATAATCATAGGCTAGCTTCTAGGGTTTAGCCTCTACGATCTCGTGGTAGATCAACTCTTGTAATACTCATATCATCAAGATCAATCAAGTAGGAAGTAGGGTATTCCCTCCATCGAGACGGCCCGAACCTGGGTAAACATCGTGTCCCCAGTCTCCTGTTACCATTAGCCTTAGACGCATAGTTCGGGACCCCCTACCCGAGATCCGCCGGTTTTGACACCGACATTGGTGCTTTCATTGAGAGTTCCACTATGTCGTCACGATAAGGCTCGATGGCTCATCTCGTTGTCAAGGACAACATCACCTCTGGGGGAGCCCTGACCCTAGGCCAAACTCTCCGGCTAGGCGGCTTCGTCATGGCCGCCCGATCGGTTGTTGCACCGACGATGACTTCTCAGGTCATCAAGAACAGCCTCCACGTCGATTCGGAACTCGCCGAACAGATGGATCCAATGGAGCTCTCCTCCCTTAATGATCTCTTGGATCGCGTCACCGCCCTGGGCGTCGCTACGGACTATGACTGGATCGGGCTTAAACCCGACCAAAGGGAGATTTACTCTCCGCCGGTCACCCATGAGATAGCGGTAGTGGAAGAGCATCGCACTAATTCTCCCTCTATCTTGAGGACGAACTATGTCCAGATTTCTGAGCTCGCTGAGCCGGACACCCGCTCGCGGGAGGACAAGACCCGAACCCCGAATTCAGAGTCGGGCAGCAGGCTGAAGGGATTGGGCAGCACTCTGGAACCCGAGCCGTTAAGCTCGGAAGCTTCCTTGCCCCTGGGTCTCAGATTGGGTCAGGATTCGGATTTAAATCCGCTCACCCACCCAGATTTATTCAATCTTTCACATATCAGACAAGATCCCCAAGAAACAGTACATCATTACTGGGCCAGATTCCTCCTTGTGATAAACAGGGTCAAGGACTGTCGCTAGGTAGACACAATCTCCCTCTTTTGTAAAAATTGCACAAACAAAGGGATTCTCAACGCTATAAGTCGCCATGACATAGTACACTTCGCTGAATTAGCGGCCATAGTGCAAAAATACTGCGCGATGGAAAGCGCCTAGAAAACCCAAACAAGCTTCTGGGACAATCTGGCTCTCATCAAATCCTTCGTCCGAACTAAAAGGGTAAACTCTTGTAAGTCACCCGATTCAATTACCAAAAAACCAAAGCCCGCCGCAAGGCGTGGAACCGTATTGGAAGAATGGCTAAATGGGCCATGCAAAATTCTCTACACACTGGATACCATGCCAACACATAGCCTTAGAGCATGTTGGATACTCCGGCGGGTAGCAAAGAGCGGCGAGGATCTCCTCATAAACCATACAGCAGAGCAACATCCCGCCGGAAACAACAATACGGTATTGACAGTCTTCGAGACTTTCGCCTCAAATAATAGGTGCAAGCGAGCCCAACGCAGTCTCGCCGAAGTTTGCCACATGGCAATAGTAAATCCATGGAACAACATGGCTATAACTTACAATGCCAGTGACGAACCTCAATTCCGAACAGTCCGGGCACCAGCCGCTTTGGTCCTTAGTCCGATCGTGGACGACTTCTGGCTCACTAAAGTGCTCATGGACGGCAGAAGCGGATTAAACCTCATCTACGAGGAAACCCTCAATAAGATGGAAATTGACAAGAGTCACATTGAGCAAAGCAGCACAACCTTCAGGGGAATCATCCCTAGTCGGGAAGCGCGATGTGCAGGGAAAATCACACTAGATGTGGTATTCGGCACGCCGGAGAATTACAGGTCCGAAGAAATTACATTCCAAGTGGCCCCGTTCAGCAGCGGATACCACGCCCTTTTAGGGTGGGACGCATTCACGAGCTTCCAGGCTATACCCCATTACAGGTACATGAAACTCAAAATGCCCGGGCCCAATGGCGTCATCACTCTAGCTAGTGATCCGGACGTCGCACTCGCCGAAAATAAAACTGCCGCACTAGCCCTGGAGGCATTATCAGAAGCCCTCGCGCCCGAAGAGCTAACAACGCTGCAAGCCACAGTGGACAGAGACGACGTGATACTCGACAAGCGACCAAAGTCCACCTCTTTCAAACCCGCGGACGAGATAGTCAAATTCCAGGTCCACCCAATGGACCCTACAAAGACAGCTTCCATTGGGAGATAGTTGAACCCCGCAATAGACGCCGCACTGCAAGATTTTCTGCGGGAGAATTGGGATATTTTTTCCTGGCATCCTTCAGACATGTCGGGCATCCCACGCAGGCTGGCCGAACACAACCTCAACATACTGAAAGGATACAAGCCAGTCAAGCAGACTCTTAGGCGTTTCTCAGAGCCTAAGCGGCAAGCCATGGGAGAATAGCTAGCCAAGCTACTTAAGGCCGGATTCATCAGAGACATCAAACATCCGGATTGGTTAGCAAACCTGGTAATGGTACCAAAGAAGGATACATCCTGGCGCATATGTGTCGATTTCAAGGACCTCAATAAGGCCTGCCCCAAGGATCCTTTCCCCCTCCCCCGCATTGATCAAATCATCGACGCCACCGCAGGACACGACTCATTGTGTTTCCTCGACGCATACTCCGGATACCACCAAATCAAGATGGCGAAGTCCGACCAAGCCGCAACGGCCTTCATTACGCCCTACGGCCCCTTCTGTTTCAGCACCATGCCTTTCGGGCTCAAAATCGCCAGCGCAACCTATCTACGCATGATTCAGACATGCCTGGAAAAACAAATCGGCAAGACAGTAGAGGCCTACATAGACGACGTGGTCATCAAAACAAGACACGTTGAAACTTTAATAGATGACTTGAGGCTCACGTTCGACAATCTCCGAACATACGACATCAAGCTCAACCCGGAGAAGTGTGTCTTCGAGGTACCCTCCGGGAAATTGATCGGCTTCATCGTTTCCAGTAGAAGAATTGAAGCAAATCCGGCAAAAATCCAAGCTCTGTCACAGTTGGCTATCCCAACAAACCTCAAAAAGATCCAGAAACTAACTAGATGCGTGGCTGCCTTAAGCCGCTTTATCTCCCGATTAGGGGAAAAGGCACTACCTCTTTATCGCCTTCTTCGACGCACCGAACACTTCGAGTGGACGGATGCGGCTGCGACCGGACTGGAAGAAATAAAGGCACTCTTGGCCACCAACCCAGTCCTGACAGCGCCAAATATGGGCGAACCCATGCTATTATACATAGCCGCAACAAACCAAGTTGTAAGCGCAGTGCTCGTCGTTGAACGAGAAGTAGACGGACACAAGTTCCCACTCCAAAAGCCGGTATATTACATGTCCACTGTCCTCACTCCATGCAAATCTCAGTACCCGCACTATCAAAAGATAGCTTACGCGGTCTTCATGGCATCCCGAAAGCTACGACACTACTTTCAAGAGTGTTCGATCACTGTGGCCTCCGAAATACCACTCAATGACATAATAAATAACAGCGATGCAACAGGCCGAATTGCTAAATGGGCTATTGGGCTCCTTCCGTTCGACATAACATACAAACCACGGCGGGCCATTAAGTCGCAGGTGCTGGCTGACTTCGTCGCCGAATGGACAGAAGCCGAACTCCCTAAAGAGTATGGCGCGTACTCAAATTGGATCATGCACTTCGACGGCTCTAAAATGCTGGCCGGATTGGGAGCGGGTGTTGTCCTGACATCCCCCACTAGAGAAACGGTCCAATACGTACTCCAAATATTATACACAGACTCCAACAATGCAGCCGAATACGAGGCTCTATTGCATGGTCTTCGGATGGCAGTATCCATGGGCATCCAACACCTTGAAGTGTGCGGGGACTCGAACCTCGCAATATCTTAGATAAATGGAGACTTTGATGCCAAGGATCCGAAAATGGTGGCTTATCGCAATGCCGTCCTCAAAATGTCAGCTCGGTTCGAGGGGCTTGAATTCCACCATGTGGTCAGAGAACATAATGAAGCGGCCGATATCCTCGCCCGCATCGGCGCTAAACGCGACCCCGTCCCACCTAATATCTTCTTGGAAAGGCTGTTCAAGCCATCCGTGGTATGGGAAGGGGAGTCCGGCAATAGTAGTCCGGCTCGGAATACAACCCCAGATTCCGAACCATCTGACGTAATCGGAGGCTCCGCCACCGAAATAACATCCTCGGCCCACGAGATCATGGTTGTCATCGCCCCGTGGACCAAGCCCTTCTTAGCCTACCTAAATAGGCAAGAGCTCCATGAGGACCAAAATGAGGCACGTTATATTGTGCGACGTTCTAAGGCCTACAAAGTCCACGAAGGAGAACTCTACAAAAAAAAGCACTACCAGAGTGCTCCAATGATGCATCTCCGAAGAGGAAGGGCAGCAGCTCCTAGCCGAAATCCATTCCGGACTCGGTGGGCTCCACGCTGCAGCTCGGGCACTTGTGATCAAGGCCTTCCATACAGGCTTTTACTGGCTGACAGCTCGGGCAGATGCACAGGACCTTGTCCAACATTGCGTTGGTTGCCAACTCTTCGCCAATCAGAGCCATATGCCCCCTACCGCTCTCCAAACAATCCCCATAACTTGGCCCTTCGCGGTCTGGGGGCTGGATATGGTCGGACCCCTTAAAGGGGGAAGCCATAAGAAAAAATACTTATTGGTGATGGTGGACAAGTTCACCAAATGGATAGAAGCCAAACCAGTTAAAACAGCCGAATCCGGACCAGTGATAGACTTCATATCAGGGGTCGTACACCATTATGGTGTCCCCCACAGCATCATCACTGACAATGGCTCAAATTTTACAGCCTATGAGGTGAAAACTTGGTGCAGTAACATGGGCATTAAGCTCGATTACGCCTCTGTCTATCACCCTCAAACAAACGGTCAAGTCGAACGTGCAAATGGTCTCATCATGAGCGGCATTAAACCTAGACTAGTGCGATCTTTGAAGGAATCAGACACGAATTGGGTCAAGGAGCTTGACTCCGTACTCTGGGGGTTGCGGACACACCGAATCGTACCACCGGATACACACCATTTTTTATGGTGTACGGCATAGAGGCAGTCCTACCCTGCGACATAATCCATGACTCACCTCGGGTACGCATGTACGAAGAGAAGGAAGCCGAATTAGATCGGCAGGATAACTTAGATGCTCTGGAGGAGGAGCGTGACATTGCAAAAGCCCGTTCCGCATTCTATCAGCAACAGGCTTGAAGGTATCAAAGCAGAGAAGTATGGGACAAAACTTATAACGTTGGCGAACTAGTTCTAAGCCTGCCGGAAAAGAAGAAGGACAAGCTCAAACCCAAGTGGGAGGGTCCCTTCATCATTGATAAAGTTCTCACCAGATGAGCGTACCGTCTGCGCAATGCATCTGACAACAGACTCGAGCCGAACCCATGGAACGCGGCCAGACTCCGAAGATTCTACGCCTAGTGCCGAACACAGTGTTCGTCTCCTTACCTCCACTTCTTCGATTTTGTTCTCCTTTTTTCCTTTCTCGCCCTCTTTTCCTTACCACATACAGCCTTAAAAACTGTACGGATGCTTTGATCACTCCGGCCGCACTATGCGTGCAATCTATACCTGGGGGCTTCCTATACAGAAGCTAAATATAACTACTTTAATGGCTTCCTGCCAGCCACATATGTGTTTTTCTTTCCATATGTGCCTTTTCTTCACCATTATATGCATCGATATGACTTAAGTTTTGGCCATGCTGGGTTGCCTGGCTCTTGTGTTTATGCCCTATGTTCCTGTTAATTCGGCTAGGGCATAAGGGGAGCACCTCTGCGATTGTTACTGCCGGTTGAGCCGGATGTGTACCTCAGACTGGGTGAAGCCGAAAGCTAGCGTTCTTAAGGGAATATTCGGTCGGTGAACAAAAGATGTTCTCGTTCATTACAACGTAAATCCCCAGATGTTTTGTTTCCTGCGCTTCTGTTTGCAGTTTGGACATGCACATCGATGCATGTGCACCCAGTGAAAGGAACCCCTAAGGGAACTATTCTCGCTGGAAAATATTTCTTACTATCCATGTAATATAATATAACTAGTTGGGTACTTGTCTGTTCACGCACTTATGACCCCTACGTCTGGTTTCCATGCATACCCCGGTTTTTCATAACTGTGAAGGTATTCGGATACACCCCGGACTGTCGGGTCCGGGGGCTGAAGCGAAAAGGTCCGCCATGAAAAATGATTTTCAATCCGGCTAGGGACTACATAGGTCCATTTAATTACATAGTCACTTGGACTGGCTATATTCTTCCTCTATACCATCCAACAGGCTGTCTAGCCTACAATCCTATTGGGAATACTTTGCAGCTAACGCTACTTGGTCATATACCAGACTAACGGGTATCTCTTGCCCATCTGATCCCATCGGTCCGACTTCGGCCATATGGTTCGGGTCAGCCTTGGCGTATCGCGTCTTCACCATGGCCCAAGCTTCCCTTGCACCTTGCCGGCAAGCTGATATCTTCCATAATCGGAAGCGCCGCCGTGCTCCTTTGAGCATCTCCACAAGCCCACTCATGCCTCCTGGCAGGGAAGAGGATGGCCACAAGGCTTGGACAATACCCTGCATCACCTGTCGAGCTCATTCGTGCAGTTGTGAAAGTTCTTGCAGCATATCGCCTACGGATCCGGGCATCTCCTCTTCAGGACGGCCCGTCAGCATACCTACAGACATAACTCTGTCAATATGCTTCCTCGTCGAACTGTAATACAGTTTGTTTAAAGCACTTACTATAAATGCCACGGCGAAGCCTCCTGTTCTCATTCACGGAGTCCACAAGCTGAGCTCGAACATCTTTCAATTTGATGCTCAGTCGGATATTAGCATCTTGGAGATTATTTTTCTCTTGAATAGCCTGTGTCAGCATGCGCTCACCCGCCTTCAGCTGACTTTGCAGATGGGACTCATTATCTCCCACGATCTTCGGATTCTCTCTGGAATTGTCTGCAGAATCTTTTGTTAGATTACTAAACCATGCCGAATAGATAACTGGTATACATCCTTATAATTATCAAGGCTAGTATTACCAGAAGAGGCCTTTTTGGATTCCTATTGTTTGGCAACTGCGGCCTTCAGTTGGGTCTTGCATTCCTCCAGCTCTTGAGATAATTGGGTATTCTTCTCTACAAAAACCTATGCATACAATGATCCTTAAATCAGTTGTGCCAACTGTTTCAAGTCTCAGGGGTTACTACTACACATAGTTATCAAATTTCCTTACCCGTATATCCTTCACATACTGGTCCGTTGCTCTGGCAAGTCCATCTTGAGCAGCACGGATATATGCGTCTCCGGAGTTGAAGGCATTGAACGCCTCCTCGGAAAAAATACCACCACGGAGTACGGCCCGTCGGCGCTGGTGATTCATGGCGCTCTCCACTTCAGAATTTGTGGCGGACAACCTATCTGCATCCTCTGCATGAGGACAGTTCAGCGTTGTCCCCACATCAGCCTCCGCTGATGAGTCCGGTTCAGGAATCTGGCTGCTAGAGGCGTGGCCGGCAGGGTCACCGAATATAGCCCGGCGACTACTCTTTCTGCCAGGACATAATTGAAACTGTTATATCTCGGCAAAGATAATCACGGAGCAAGTTTAATTTATACCTCTGCACCAGCGTCTCGATCCTAACCGCCTTCCTTTTTAGCATGCCTTGTTCGGGCGCCCTTTGCTGATGAGCCCCCACGGGTTCCGCGCGGTGCCCTGATGGTCGTTTCTATAAAGATGCAACATGTGTGCATAAGGTACGACATAACGAAGGAATCCTTTTCGAAGGTTAGGACCCCGACTTTACTTACATGCGACACAGGAAGCAGTCCGGGATAATCCGCAATGATGGCCACTAAAGAGCCGTCACTGCTTGCCTGGTAGAATGTCCCGTTGACAAACTCCACGGATATGTCCGGATCTTCTTCAAGTCCGGGGTCGAGAGCCCGGCCGGGATCCTCTGGTTGCGGAGATGGGTTGTTGAACTCTTTCACGGCCTTTCTTAGTTCCTGCTTTGAAATAGCAAGGTAAATGATTATGACAAAGGAGGAAAGAATGGACAGAGTCGAGTACAGGATGACAACTTACCCAGCTCCGGGGGTTGTACATGGAAAATCCATCCCGCGGTTTAATGCGGAGGAACTCCTCTTCTTCTCCTTTATACAAATCGGACAGTATTCTCGCTAGAGCGGTGGCGGAGTCCGGACCTTTACGACCGCAGCGGGAGGCATCGTCTTCTCCATTGAAGTGCCACATGGGTTTCCCCCTATATTGAAGTGGCTACACTCCCCGCATTATGCATATTGACATAACTTCGATTATAGTCAGTCCTGATTTGGCCAGGGTTTTTATCCTGCTCATCAAATAGAGGACTTCTCTGTTATCTTCCTCCTAGGGGCTCCGAGGGCGCCAGCTTTGGCATTTCTTCAGTGGAGTATTGGTAAACTCAGGAAGGCCTGTCCGGAATGGGTCCGGAAGGGGAACACCATCAACATAAAACCACTCCGAAGGCCAGTCTTCCGATGCCTTCTTTGGAGTACCGGACACGTATCCGGTCTGGGCGATGCGCCATATTTTGGCTCCACCCACTTGATATATATAGCTCCCTCCTGGTTGCGGGGGACGAGGCAAAATAACCTCTTCCATAGCTTGAAATGAGCTTCACAGCCCAGGAATAGCTCGCAGAGGGCAACATAGCCCGCGATGTGCAGTATGGAGACGGGGGTAAAGTTATGCAGCTGAAGGCCGTAGAACTCCAGGAGCCCACGGAGGAATGGGTGGATTGGAAACCCGACTCCCCTTAGCAGATATGGGACAAGGCATACCCGCTCCCCCTAAGATGGGTTAGGAAACCTCTCCGCTTGCTCCCCACCATTATAGGTGTCTAGTCCGGATCGGACGGGGACCATGTATGCGGGCGGAAGAAACCCTTGGGTCTGCAGATCTATTATGCGGCTGTGAGGGATGCAACACTTTTCCCAATCCCCTGGCTTCGAGCTAAGGGAGCGAGAGGAAGAGCTGCAGCGACTGGCCATGGTTGGATGGTCTTTTCTAGGCGCGCTCTACAGAATGCTTGCTCGGGAGAATATGGTGTGATTGGGATCTGAGGATCCCCGTATCTTCAAATAGACGGTTCGCTTACAGGGTCAGGGTGGCAAATGTAAAAATGCATCGGCTCCTCGTATTCGCTCGACACATGGAGATGGCCATTATTGAAGCACAGAGACCGAGGAGTACAACATTAATGAGAAGCCAGACACTGTTCGCTACGACGGGTATTCTGGATTTGGAGAAGAACCCGCCTTGCAATGCTGAAGACAATCTGTGCACTGGACTCATCGTCATTGCAGCTTGGTTCGGGGCTACTGAGGGAGTCCTGGATAAGGGGGTATCCGGACGGCCGGACTATATACTTTGGCCGACTATTGGACTATGAAGATACAAGATTGAAGACTTCATCCTGTGTCCAGATGGGACTCTCCTTTGCGTGGAAGGCAAGCTTGGCGATCCGGATAATAGACCTCATTCTCTGTAACCGACTATGTGTAACCCTAGCCCTCTCCGGTGTCTATATAAACCGGAGGGTTTAATCTGTAGGACAGGACAATCATAATCATAGGCTAGCTTCTAGGGTTTAGCCTCTACGATCTCGTGGTAGATCAACTCTCGTAATACTCATATCATCAAGATCAATCAAGCAGGAAGTAGGGTATTACCTCCATCGAGAGGGCTCGAACCTGGGTAAACATCGTGTCCCCAGTCTCATGTTACCATTAGCCTTAGACACACAGTTTGGGACCCCCTACCCGAGATCCGCCGGTTTTGACACCGACAATCGGGATGCCCAGTCCCATGCTCAAATCAAAATAATTGCAAACAAAACTCCCCCAGGATTGTTGTTAGTTGGGGGCACTTGTTGTTTCGGGCAAGCCATCGATTGATGCTTGTTGGTGGTGGGGGAGTATAAACTTCACCATTCTGTTCGGGAACCGCCTATAATGTCTGTAGCATGGAATATATTGAGATCTCTTGGTTGTTATGTTGACAATGAAAGTATGCCACCCAAACTATTATTTATCTCTGTTTCAAAATCGAGCTCTGGCACCTCTACAAATCCATGCTTCCCTCTGCAAAGGGCCTATCTATTTACTTTTATGTTGAGTCATCATCCTCTTATTAAAAAGCAATAGTTGGAGAGCACCGCTATCATTTTCATCCATTACTATTAATTTATATTGAATATGACTATGATTGGATCTCTTTTACCATGAATTACAGTGTCTAGTCGGTCCTTGATCTTCAGAGGTGCTCTACATTTATGTTTTGCGGTCTCAGAAAGGGCTAGTGAGATACCATCTTGTTATATCATATTATGATTGTTTTGAGAAAGTGTTGTCATCTGAGATTTATTATTATTGCTCGCTAGTTGATTATGCCATTGATATGAGTAAACATGAGACCTAAGTGTTATTGTGAATATGGTTAGTTCATAATCTTTGCTGAAAACTTGAATGCTGGCTTTACATATTTACAACAACAAGAGCAAACAAAGTTTGTAAAAGTTTTTCTTTATCACTTTCAGTTTGACAACTGAATTGCTTGAGGACTAGCAAAGGTTTATGCTTGGGGGAGTTGATACGTCTCCATCGTATCTACTTTTCCAAACACTTTTGCCCTTGTTTTGGACTCTAACTTGCATGATTTGAATGGAACTAACCCGGACTGACGTTGTTTTCAGCAGAATTGCCATGGTGTTATTTTTGTGCAGAAATAAAAGTTCTCGGAATGACCTGAACTTCATGGAGATTATTTTTGGAATTTATAAAAAATACTAGCGAAAGAATCAAGACCAGGGGGCCACACCCTGTCCACGAAGGTGGGGGCGCGCCCCCCTGCCTTGTGGGCCCCCTGGACCTCCACCAACCTCAACTCCAACTCCATATATTCATGTTCAGGGAGAAATAAATCAGAGAGAAGGATTCATCATGTTTTACGATATGGAGCCGCCGCCAAGCCCTAATCTCTCTCAGGAGGGCTGATCTGGAGTCCGTTCGGGGCTCTAGAGAGGGGAATCCGTCGCCGTTGTCATCATCAACCATCCTCCATCACCAATTTCATGATGCTCACCGCTGTGCATGAGTAATTCCATCATAGGCTTGTTGTACGGTGATGGGATGGATGAGATTTACCATGTAATCAAGTTAGTTTTGTGAGGGTTTGATCCCTAGTATCCATTATGTTCTAAGATTGATGTTGCTACGACTTTTCTATGCTTAATGCTTGTCACTAGGGCCCGAGTGCCATGATTTCAGATCTGAACCTATTATGTTTTCATGAATATATGTGAGTTCTTGATCCTATCTTGCAACTCTATAGTCACCTATTATGTGTTATGATCCGTTAACCCCGAAGTGACAATAATCGGGATACTTACCGGTGATGACCGTAGTTTGAGGAGTTCATGTATTGACTAAGTGTTAATGCTTTGGTCTAGTACTCTATTAAAAGGAGGCCTTAATATCCCTTAGTTTCCAATAGGACCCCGCTGCCACGGGAGGGTACAAAAAAGATGTCATGCAAGTTCTTTTCCATAAGCACGTATGACTATATTCGGAATACATGCCTACATTACATTGATGAACTGGAGCTAGTTCTGTGTCACCCTATGTTATAACTATTGCATTAGGAATCGTATCTGACATAATTATCCATCACTGATCCATTGCCTACGAGCTTTTCACATAATTATCTTTGCTTAGTTACTTTTTCGTTGCCACTGTTACGATTGCTACAAAGAAGCTACTATTACTTTTGGTACCATTACCGTTACTTCCATACTACTTTGCTACTAAATACTTTGCTGCAGATATTAAGTTTTCTGGGTGTGGTTGAATTGACAACTTGACTGCTAATACTTGAGAATATTCTTTGGCTCCCCTTGTGTCGAGTCAATAAATTTGGGTTGAATACTCTACCCTCAAAAACTGTTGTGATCCCCTATACTTGTGGGTTATCACGAACTTAAATTCCTTAATAGCATCTCTAGTAGACTCATTAAACACGCTCGGTTCATAAAAACGGCGAGTATATGGGTTTCACTCATTTTTTGGGCCAGACTAGAGCCCGTACAGTCGTCTGGCTCGTAACTGATTTTACGGTGTCCCAGAAAACCACCCCCTCGTGCAATATATCTACAAGTTCGCGGCTGCGATGCAGGTCGATACCATATCCCTCCACCACTGCGATTCCCCATTCTCTCTCTGATTTCTCGCTGCCGCTAAGCTAAATCCGCCGCAGCACGCCATCATTTGGTGTGAGATGTGGAACTTGGACCGCCACTCCGGCGGTAACGACTACCCCGAGCGGCAGCGGTGTATCAGAGCCAGCGACGCGAGGAAGCGAGGCGCGAAGAAGTACACGAACTGCGGCCTAGAGCCGCCGCCATCGCTCCTCCACCACGAGATGGAGGATATGATCGCATACATGCACGTGTGTCCTCCACTGCAGGCAATTCCTTCGGTGCGTGCAGCTCCGCCAGGGGGTCAAGTTCCAGTACGCTGCTCCTCATGCCGGTGAAAAGGGAGTCGGAGGAGCTCCTACCGCTCCGCGCGGTGAAGAGGAAGCTCGAGGTGGAGCTGGTGCAGCCGGGCGGCGGCGTCATTGGGCTGGAGGATTTCCTCCCCCCGATGGAGGCGAACATCTTCGAGCGGGCCATCGTCGCGCGCAGTGCGCGGGAGGAGGAGGAGGCGGAGCAGCGCTGTTGATGGGAAGCTGAGATCGACAACGTCCTCCTCTAGCAGGGGCTCACGAAGGCGCAAGACTTCAACGCCAACCTCGTGGCACTGTGAAGCCAAGGCGCAAGAGCAACCTCATCTCCTCCAACGACAACGATGGAAGTCCTCCGCCACCGCGGCGTTGCCGATGCACCAGGATGGCTCCGGTGAGCCAATTTTTGGCAGTAGGGTTTACGGTGGCCGCCGCTCGTCCGATCTACTTTGTAAAAAATTGCTATGTTTGAAATGTGTATGATGATCAAGTACTATGAACGCTGCTCTACTGAAGTAGTTCAATTTCTCCCACGAAGTTCTCATTTCAAAATTTATGGGTTCATTTTACATTTTTACTCTGTCGCCGCTATTTCTGGCCCGTATCCGAGGCATTCTACAAACTATAAACATAGTTTACAGGTCCACGATATAAAGGGTGTGCTAGAGATTCTCTAAATCCACACCACAAAGTATACACGGGATAACTAGGATCCTTCGATCTGATCCATCTAAAAAGATCTAAGAGTCAGTATTCTTTTTGATGGTCTGCCTCTAGATCGAACGACTCATGATCAATGTGAAGGAAATATGCCCTAGAGGCAATAATAAAGTTATTATTTATTTCCTTAATTCATGATAAATGTTTATTATTCATGCTAGAATTGTATTAACCGGAAACTTAGTACATGTGTGAATACATAGACAAAACATATAGTCCCTAGTATGCCTCTACTTGACTAGCTTGTTAATCAAAGAAGGTTATGTTTCCTGACCATAGACATGTGTTGTCATTTGATGAACGGGATCACACCATTAGGAGAATTATGTGATGGACATGACCCATCTGTTAGCTTAGCATTATGATCGTGTCAGTTTCATTGCTACCACTTTCTTTATGACTTATACAAGTTCCACAGACTATGAGATTATGCAACTCCTGAATACCGTAGGAACACTTTGTGTGCTACCAAACATCACAACATAAATGGGTGATTATAAAGGTGCTCTACAAGTGTCTCCGAAGGTGTTTGTTGGGTTGGCATAGATCCAGATTAAGATTTTTCACTCCGTGTTTTGGAGAGGAGATTAGGATTTTTCACTCCGTGTTTCGGAGAGGTATCTCTAGGCCCTCTCGGTAATACTCATCACTATAAGCCTTGAAAGCATTGTGACTAATGAGTTAGTTGCGGGATGAAGTATTACGGAACGAGTAAAGGGACTTGCTAGTAATGAGATTGAACTAGGTATTGGGATACCGACGATCGAATCTCGGGCAAGTAACATACCGATGACAAAGGGAACAACGTATGTTGTTATGCGGTTTGACCGATAAAGATCTTCATAGAATATGTAGGAACCAATATGAGCATCCAGGTTCCGCTATTAGTTATTGACCGGAGACGTGTCTCGGTCATGTCTACATAATTCTCGAACCTGTAGGGTCCGCACGCTTAACGTTCGATGACGATTGGTATTATGAGTTTATGTGATATGATGTACCGAAGATTGTTCAGAGTATGGGATGTGATCATGGACATGATGAGGAGTCTCGAAATGGTCGAGACAAAAAGATTGCTATATTGGACGACTATATTCGGACATCGGAAGTGTTCCGGAGAAGTTTTAAAACCGGAGTGACGGAGGGTTACCGGAACCCCCGTGGGAACTAATGGGCCTCAATGGGCCCTAGTCGAGAGAGAGAGAGGGGCCGGCCAGGGCAAGCCATGCGCCCCCTCCCCTTGAGTCTGAATAGGACAAGGAAGGGGGGCAGCGCCCCCCTTGCCTTCCCCCTCTCCCTCTCCTTCCTTCGCCCTCTCTCCCTTTAGGTGGAAACCTACTAGGACTTGGAGTCCTAGTAGGATTCCCCTATTGGGGGCGCGCCCTTGGAGGGATGGCCGGCCTCCCCCTTGCTCCTTTATATATGGGGGCAGGGGGCACCCTAGGACACACAAGTTGACAACTATTTTTGCCGTGTGCGGTGCCCCCCTCCACAGTTACACACCTCGGTCATATCATCGCTTAGGTGAAGCCCTGCGCCGGTAACTTCATCATCACCGTCACCATACCGTCATGATGACGAAACTCTCCCTCGACCTCAGCTGGATCTAGAGTTCATGGGACGTCACCAAGCTGAACATGTGCAGATCGCGGAGGTGTCGTACCTTCGGTGCTAGTATCGGTTGGATCGTGAAGACGTACGACTACATCAACCATGTTGTCATAACGCTTCCGCTTTCGGTCTACGAGGGTACATAGACAACGCTCTCCCCTCTCGTTGCTATGCATCACCTAGACATAGATCTTGTGTGATCGTAGGATTTCTTTTGAAATTACCGCGTTCCCCAACAGTGGCATCCGAACCAGGTCTATGCGTAGATGATATATGCACGAGTAGAACACAAAGAGTTGTGGGTGATAATAGTCATACTGCTTACTAGCATGTCATACTTTGATTCAGCGGTATTGTTAGATGAAGCGGCTCAGACCGACATTACGTGTACGCTTACGCGAGACTAGTTCTACCGACGTGCTTTGCACATGGGTGGCTGGTGAGTGTCTGTTTCTCCAACTTTGGTTGAATTGTGTGGCTACGCCCGGTCCTTGTTGAAGGTTAAAATATCACACTTGACGAATAATCATTGTGGTTTTGATGCATAGGTAAGAACGGTTCTTGCTAGAAGCCCGTAGCAGCTACGTAAAACTTGCAACAACAAAGTAGAGGACGTCTAACTTGTTTTTGCAGGGCTTGCTATGATATGATATGGTCAACGCATGATGTGATATAAATTGTTGTATGAGATGATCATGTTTTGTAACAAAGTTATTGGCAACTGGCAGGAGCCATATGGTGGTCGCTTTATTGTATGCAATGCAATCGCCATGTAATTGTTTTACTTTATCACTATGCAGTAGCAATAGTCGTAGTAACAATAGTTGGCGAGACGACAACAATGCTACGATGGAGATCAAGGTGTCACGCCAGTGATGATGGAGATCATGACGATGCTTCGGTGATGGAGATCATGAGCATAATATCATGATTGCCATATCAGGTCCCATATTTTGATTGCATATGATGTTTATCTTTTATGCATCTTATTTTTCTTAGAACGTCGGTAGCATTATAAGATGATCCCTTACTGAATTTCAAGGTACAAGTGTTCTCCCTGAGTATGCACCATTGCTACAGTTCGTTGTGCCGAGACACCACGTGATGATCGGGTGTGATAAGCTCTATGTTCACATACAACGGGTGCAAGCCAGTTTTGCACACGCAGAATACTCGGGTTAAACTTGATGAGCCTAGCATATGCACATATGGCCTTGGAACACTGAGACCGAAAGGTCGAGCGTGAATCATATAGTAGATATGATCAACATAGTGATGTTCACCATTGAAAACTACTCCATCTCACGTGATGATCGGACATGGTTTAGTTGATTTGGATCACGTGATCACTTAGATGATTAGAGGGATGTCTATCTAAGTGGGAGTTCTTAAGTAATATGATTAATTGAACTTTAATTTATCACGAACTTAGTACCTAATAGTATTTTGCATGTCTATGTTGTTGTAGATCAATGGCTCGTGCTACCGTTCCTTTGAATTTTAATGTGTTCCTAGAGAAAGCTAAGTTGAAAGATGATGGCAGCAACTACACGGACTGGGTCCGTAACTTGAGGATTATCCTCATTGTTGCGCAGAAGAATTACGTCCTGGAAGCACCGCTAGGTGCCAGGCCTGCTACAGATGCTACTGATGACGTTAAGAACGTCTGGCAGAACAAGCCTGATGACTACTCGATAGTTCAGTGTGCCATGCTTTACGGCTTAGAATCGGGACTTCAAAGACGTTTTGAACGTCATGGAGCATATGAGATGTTCCAGGAGTTGAACTTAATATTTCAAGCAAATGCCCGAGTTGAGAGATATGAAGTCTCCAACAAGTTCTATAGCTACAAAATGGAGGAGAATAGTTCTATCAGCGAACACATACTCAAAATGTCTAGATATCATAATCACTTGACTCAGCTGGGAGTTGATCTTCCAGTTTATTGTGTCATTGACAAAGTTCTTCAATCACTGCCACCACGCTATAAAGGCTTTGTGATGAACTATAATATGCAAGGGATGAACAAGACTATTCTCGAGTTCTTCGCGATGCTAAAGTCCGCAGAGGTAGAAATCAAAAAGGAGCATCAAGTGTTGATGGTCAATAAGACCACTAGTTTCAAGAAAAAGGGCAAAGGGAAGAAGGGGAACTTCAAGAAGAACAGCAAAAAGGTTGCTGCTCAAGAGAAGAAACCCAAGTCTGGACCTAAGCCTGAAACCGAGTGCTTCTACTACAAAGGGACTGGTCACTGGAAGCGTTACTTCCCCAAGTATTTGGCGGATAAGAAGGATGGCAAAGTGAAAGGTATATTTAATTTACATGTTATTGATGTGTACTTAATTAATGCTCGCACTAGCGCCTGGGTATTTAATACTGGTTCTGTTGCTCATATTTTCAACTCGAAACAGGGGCTAGAGATTAAGCGAAGATTGGCTAAGGACCAGGTGATGATGCGCGTGGGAAATGGTTCCAAAGTCGATGTGATCGCGGTCGGCATGCTACCTCTACATCTACCTCCGGGGTTAGTTTTAGACCTAAATAATTGTTATTAGGTGCCAGCGTTGAGCATGAACATTATATTTGGATCTTGTTTAATGCGAAACGGTTATTCATTTAAATCAGAGAATAATGGTTGTTCTATTTATATGAGTAATATATTTTATGGTCATGCACCCCTGCTGAGTGGTCTATTTTTGTTGAATCTCGATAGTAGTGATACACATATTCATAGTGTTGAAGCCAAAAGATTGAAGTTTAATAATGATAGTGCAACTTATTTGTGGCACTGCCGTTTGGGTTATATTGGTGTAAAGCGCATGAAGAAACTCCATGCTGATGGACTTTTGGAATCACTTGATTATGAATCACTTGGTGCTTGCGAACCGTGCCTTATGGGCAAGATGACTAAAACTCCGTTCTCCGAAACAATGGAACGAGCTACTGACTTGTTGGAAATAATACATACCGATGTATGCGGCCAAATGAGTATTGAGGCTCGTGGTGGGTATCGTTATTTTCTTACCTTCACAGATGATTTGAGCAGATATGGTTATATCTACTTAATGAAGAATAAGTCTGAAACATTTGAAAAGTTCAAAGAATTTCAGAGTGAAGTGGAAAATCATTGTAACAAGAAAATAAAGTTTCTACATCTGATCGTGGAGGAGAATATTTGAGTTACGAGTTTGGTCTTCATTTGAAACAACATGGGATAGTTTCACAACTAACGCCACCTGGAACACCACAACGAAATGGTGTGTGTGAACGTCGTAACCGTACTTCATTAGATATGGTGCGATCTATGATGTCTCTTACTGATTTACCGCTATCGTTTTGAGGTTATGCTTTAGAGACGGCTGCATTCACTTTAAATAGGCACCATCTAAATCCATTGAGACGACGCCTTATGAACTGTGGTTTGGCAAGAAACCAAAGTTGTCGTTTCTTAAAGTTTGGGGCTGCGATGCTTATGTGAAAAAGCTTCAACTTGATAAGCTCGAACCCAAATTGGAGAAGTTCGTCTTCATAGGATACCAAAAGGAAATTGTTGGGTACACCTTCTATCACAGATCCGAAGGCAAAATCTTTGTTGCTAAGAATGGATCCTTTCTAGAGAACGAGTTTCTCTTAAAAGAAGTGAGTGGGAGGAAAGTAGAACTTGATGAGGTAGTTGTACCTTCTCCCTTATTGGAAAGTAGTTCATCACAGAAATCAGTTCCCGTGATTCCTACACCAATTAGTGAGGAAGCTAATGATGATGATCATGAAGCTTAGATCAAGTTACTACTGAACCTCGTAGGTCTTCCAGAGTAAGATCCGCACCAGAGTGGTACGGTAATCCTGTTCTGGAAGTCATGTTACTAGACCATGATGAACCTACGAACTGTGAGGAAGCAATGATGAGCCCAGATTCCACGAAATGGCTTGAGGCCATGAAATCTGAGATGGGATCCATGTATGAGAACAAAGTGTGGACTTTGGTGGACTTGCCCGATGATCGGCAAGCCATAGAAAATAAATGGATCTTTAAGAAAAAGACCGACGTAGACGATAATGTTACTGTTTACAAAGCTCGACTTGCTGCGAAAGGTTTTCGACAAGTTCAAGGAGTTGACTATGATGAGACTTTCTCACCCGTAGTGATGCTTAAGTCTGTCCGAATCATGTTAGCAATTGCTGCATTTTATGATTATGAAATTTGGCAAATGGATGTCAAAACTGCATTCCTGAATGGATTTCTGGAAGAAGAGTTGTATATGATGCAACCAGAAGGTTTTGTCGATCCAAAGGGTGCTAACAAAGTGTGCAAGCTCCAGCGATCCATTTATGGACTGGTGCAAGCCTCTCGGAGTTAGAATAAATGCTTTGATAGTGTGATCAAAGCATATGGTTTTATACAGACTTTTGGAGAAGCCTGTATTTACAAGAAAGTGAGTGGGAGCTCTGTAGCATTTCTAATCTTATATGTAGATGACATATTGTTGATTGGAAATGATATAGAATTTCTGGATAGCATAAAGGGATACCTGAATAAGAGTTTTTCTATGAAAGACCTCGGAGAAGCTGCTTACATATTGGGCATCAAGATCTATAGAGATAGATCAAGACGCTTAATTGGACTTTCACAAAGCACATACCTTGATAAAGTTTTGAAGAAGTTCAAAATGGATCAGTCAAAGAAAGGGTTCTTGCCTGTGTTACAAGGTGTGAAGTTGAGTCAGACTCAATGCCCGACCACTGCAGAAGATAGAGAGAAAATGAAAGTCATTCCCTATGATTCAGCCATAGGTTCTATCATGTATGCAATGTTGTGTACCAGACTTGATGTATGTCCTGCTATAAGCATAGCAGGGAGGTACAAAAGTAATCCCGGAGTGGAGCACTGGACAGCGGTCAAGAATGTCCTGAAATACCTGAAAAGGACTAAGGATATGTTTCTCATTTATGGAGGTGAAAAAGAGCTCGTCGTAAACGGTTACGTCGATGCAAGCTTTGACACTGATCCGGATGACTCTAAGTCACAAACCGGATATGTATTTTTATTGAATGGAGGAGCTGTCAGTTGGTGCAGTTCCAAGTAGAGCCTCGTGGCGGGATCTACGTGTGAAGCGAAGTACATTGCTGCTTCGAAAGCAGCAAATGAAGGAGTTTGGATGAAGGATTTCATATCCGATCTAGGTGTCATACCTAGTGCATAGGTTCCAATGAAAATCTTTTGTGACAATACTGGTGCAATTGCCTTGGCAAAGGAATCCAGATTTCACAAGAGAACCAAGCACATCAAGAGACGCTTCAATTCCATCTGTCATCAAGTGTTAGAGGGGGACATAGAGATTTGCAAGATACACACGGATCTGAATGTTGCAGACCCGTTGACTAAAGCCTCTTCCACAAGCAAAACATGATCAGCACCAAAGCTCCATGGGTGTCAGAATCATTACTATGTAATCTAGATTATTGACTCTAGTGCAACTGGGAGACTGGAGGAAATATGCCCTAGAGGCAAAAATAAAGTTATTATTTATTTCCTTAATTCATGATAAATGTTTATTATTCATGCTAGAATTGTATTAACCGGAAACTTAGTACATGTGTGAATACATAGACAAAACATATAGTCCCTAGTATGCCTCTACTTGACTAGCTTATTTATTTCCTGACCGTAGACATGTGTTGTCATTTGATGAACGGGATCACATCATTAGGAGAATGATGTGATGGACATGACCCATCCGTTAGCTTAGCATTATGATTGTGTCAGTTTCATTGCTACTACTTTCTTCATGACTTATACAAGTTCCTCGGATACCAGAGGAACACTTTGTGTGCTAACAAACGTCACAACGTAAATGGGTGATTATAAAGGTGCCCTACAGGTGTCTCCGAAGGTGTTTTTTGGGTTGGCATAGATCGAGATTAGGATTTGACACTCCGTGTTTCAGAGAGGTATCTCTGGGCCCTCTCGGTAATACTCATCACTATAAGCCTTGCAAGAATTGTGACTAATGAGTTAGTTGCAGGATGAAGTATTATGGAATGAGTAAAGAGACTTGCTGGTAACGAGATTGAACTAGGTATTGGGATACCGACGATCGAATCTCGGGCAAGTAACATACTGATGACAAAGGGAACAACGTATGTTGTTATGCGGTTTGACCAATAAAGATCTTCATAGAATATGTAGGAACCATTATGAGCATCCAGGTTCCGCTATTAGTTATTAACTGGAGACATGTCTCGGTCTTGTCTACATAGTTCTCGAACCCGTAGGGTCCGCATGCTTAACGTTTGATGATGATTGGTATTATGAGTTTATGTGATATGGTGTACCAAAGATTGTTCAGAGTCCCGGATGTGATCACGGACATGAGAAGACTCTAGAAGTGGTCGAGACATAAAGATTGATATATTGGACGACTATATTCGGACACGGGAAGTGTTCCGGAGGAGTTTCAGATAAAACCGGAGTGCCAGAGGGTTACCGGAACCCCCCGGGGAACTGATGGGCCTTGATGGGCCCTAGTAGAGAGAGAGAGAGGGGCCGACTAGGGCAGGCCGCATGCCCCCTCCCCTTGCGTCCGAATAGGACAAGTAAGGGGGCGCCCCCCTTGCCTTCCCCCTCTCCCTCTCCTTCCTTCACCCTCTCTCCCTTTAGGTGGAAACCTACTAGGACTTGGACTCCTAGTAGGATTCCCCTATTGGGGGTGCGCCCTTGGAGGGCCGGCCGGCCTTCCCCTTGCTCCTTTGTATACGGGGGCAGAGAGGCACCCTAGGACACACAAGTTGACAATTGTTTTAGCCGTGTGCGGTGCCCCCCTCCACATTTACACACCTCGGTCATATCGTCGTAGTGCTTAGGCGAAGCCCTGCGCCGGTAACTTCATCATCACCGTCACCATGTCGTTGTGCTAACGAAACTCTCCCTCGACCTCAGCTGGATCTAGAGTTCATGGGACGTCACCGAGCTAAACGTGTGCAGATCGCGGAGGTGCCGTAGCTTCAGTGTTAGGATCGGTCGGATCGTGAAGACGTACGACTACATCAACCGCGTTGTCATAACGCTTACGCTTTCGGTCTACGAGGGTACATAGACAACACTCTCCCCTTTCGTTGCTATGCATCACCTAGAGATAGATCTTGCATGATCACAGGATTTTTTTTTAATTATCGCGTTCCCCAACACAATGTACTACTACAATCAATGGTACTTATTGATGTAGTACATGTTGAAATATTAGGGTGGGTCTTGGTCCCATCTAACAATTTCAGAATATTTCTAAGGGCCCATGTGGGTTATATGGCACTAGGTGCAGTGGGAAGTTTAGTCTCACCTCGCTAGTGGAGAAGGAGTTGGACCTTCTTATAAGAGATTCTCTTCCACATGTTATTGGAGCTTGAGAAGAGAAGTGGTTCCTGCATGATCCTCCTTCGCCGCCCGCCTCGCCATGCCTCGTCACGATGCACCGCGTGTTGTGGGAATGAGCCGAGCTCACACATATGCGGTTATTTTTGTCGGTCAGGAATTGAGAGTTTTTGACAGCTGGGCCATGATTTGAGATGTCGGATCGTGGGCTGCCACCGACTTGGACGTGGGTCCAGCCCACGTCTCTCCATGCAGCGCGCCTACATATGCGAGACATCTGCCAATCCTAGCCAACACACGAAGCAGATTGCATCTGCCTCCACGCCCACTGTCGTTCCATTGCTGTTGCTACCGCCGGCCACTCCATCCCGTTCACCACGTACACGTTTGACGGGAGAGCAGGCCTCCGGAGCCCCGCCTCTCCGGATCCTGTACGGGAGAGGGGCGATTAGCTTTCTGGGGAGCGACTACGCGACTGCTCGCCTCCGATTGAGTACTTCCTCTATGTCCACGTCGCCTTCATCATCACCATGTCCACCGATGCCGAACGTGCCACCACCAAGAAGCCCGTAGCAGAGAAGAAGGCCGCTGAGGACGCCGCTGCTATCACCACCGCGGCCTCTGCCTGGATTATATGTAGATGGACGTGCTATTAGCGTAGTATGTAACTTGTTTATCCCGCTCCTATTGATTTTTATTTTAGCCATGCTAGCATTATACGTAGATGGACCTGCTATTAGTGTAGTATGTGCTTGCATGATCGAATATCAACATGTGTTTATTTTTGTCAATGCAATGCTAGTAATTTATTCGTGGATTAAGAGCAACTCCAATGGGGTGACCCATTTTGTCCGCCTGCGTCCGTTTGAGTCGGTGCGGACAAAATTGGGCTTGAAATGCGTCGGCGCGGACGCGAAGCGGACGCCTTGCGTGACTCCTCGATGTCCACCGCGGCCCCACTTGTAGGCCACCCAATTACCGCTCACCGTCTAATTTATGACGACCACCGACAACGGGCCCACTAGTCAGCCAGTGGAAGCGTCCTTTTTTAACCACGCATGCAGCGGGGGCCGGCCTCATCCACTTTCGTCCACATCTGTCCCCCCACCACCCCCTTGCGCTTCCTCGCCGGCGACACCACCAAACCCTAGCAAGCAATGGGCCTCTTCGGCAGCAGCAACGACAAGGGCAAGAGCATCCCCAGCGCCTCATCCTCTCGTGCTCCCCCTCCCCCTCCACCGCTAGTGCGTGTCCGCCTAGGACGCCGGCGTCTGCACATCCTGGTGCACCAAGAGCGAAGGCATTGGGAGTATAGGCAGCCGCTGCCCTACCCCGATGTCACGCTGCCGCACCACTCACACATGGATCCTCATCGGATCCCGGTGCTGGTGGTTCCGCGGACCCAATGGGTGCACGATGAGGAAGTGCGCAGGCGCCGGGCGCAGCTCACGCCGGTGCAGCGGCGGATGCCCGAGTGCATTGCCGACTCTCCCAACTAGGAGGCTTGGTTTGTCCTCGAACACGAGGAGCAACGACGGCTAGGCGTTGATGCCAACCTGCCACCGTTTCCACTGCCATCCCCACGTGTGGAGCCGTAGGAAATGGAGGCGGAGGCGGAGTACCAAGCCGCCCTCGAGGAGGGCCTACAACACACGCTGGAGGCTAGCCGGCTCGAGGAGGACGCACATTGGGATGGGCTGGAGCAAGCCCTTGACTTGTCGGCGGCGGGAGACTCCGTCCACACCCTGCTCTTTGTCCCGCCTCCGCCCCCTCCATCACCCATCCTCGAGCTGAAGCCGGAGCCGAAGCCGAAGCCGGTGTGGAAGCGCTCCCCGCCCCCACGCACTTGGCGGGAGGAAGCTTACACGTGGACCAGCCAGTACAACGAGTGGGTGAGCGCGCCTTCGGTCCACTACGCCGCGACGCCGGAGGAGGAGGCCGCCCACCTTGAGCGTTGGAAGGCGCACTGGCTCGCCCAGGAGGAGGCCGACGGTGAGAGGCAGATGCCCTACGAGCAGCGGATGCAACGCGACGCGGATACGTTGTGGCTTGAGGAGGAGGAGGAGCGTGCACGGCGAGTCGCAATGTCGCCGCCCCAGCAGACGCCGGAGGAGGCTGTCCTGGCAGCGTACCAAGCGGCGTTCGAGTGGGCTGGCCCTACTCCCATCTTCATCAACCTCACCGATGGTGATGGCGACGCATGGGCAAGGGCAAGGCCGACGACGTCTAGGGCATAGGGCGTGGAATTTTTTTATGTTTTAATTAATGCTTAATTAGGTTTAAGTGGACTTTGACCGACGGTTGACTGGCCACTTATGTTTAATTATGTTTATTTCGGTGAGCTGTTTTTCTCCTACGCTGACAGATTTGGGTTCGCCTCCCATTGGGCGGTTAAGCCGACCCATTTGACAATGCGGACACGCACATCTGCCTGGCCGACCCAAATGGACGAAAGCGGACAAAGCGCGCGTCCGTTTGGGTCGTCCCGATGAAGTTGCTCTAATTTAATCGAAAAACTTCCTATTTACTCAGCAGTACAACCAGACCTTCCAGATGGATCACATCAATCCCTACTACTTAAAAAATAATTAGCATTCAATTTCCTCCCAGGTAGAACTCCTCATCAACCGGTTCCCCCGCACCACCACATCTGTCCACTGATTTTTTTCATCCAACCATTTTTTTTTCAACACGACAATCGCACCTTCAGAGCATATCGCTCAATCACATTAATTTACTTACTAAACTGCAACACGTTAACATGGGCAGGATTTTTTTGCATTGTAATACGTGTCGCATTCATATTATAAAGAGCAAAGTATAAGCCACGTAAAAACCGACATGACAAAACTGAAAAGATAGTAGAACATTTCTGAGCTTGACACCAACGTCCATCACCTGCCTCCGGCACCACCATAGCAGCCATCGAAGAAAAGAATGGCGGATCACCTCCTCACCCGAGCTCGACGTGGCTCTATCGCTGATATGCAGCTTTGTGGACCACTAAGGTGGCTCACCAAAAGTGAAGCCCTTACCGTCGAATGAATCGGACCGGGGCAACACCCCAGACACGCCATCAAACTCCAGATCTTGCACCCCACCACGACTAAGACGCCAAAGAAGAAAACCATACCTGCCATCCACGAACCACGAACTCAGTAGACGTTCCGTCTTCTAGATGTCGTCGATGCAGACCACAATCTGCATCCGCTCCTGGACTACCTCCCAAGCTCCGCGCCGACGCTGGAGCAAACATCGTCGCAATGGCGGAGCCTGAGGACACAGGTCCGCCGCGAGGATGGCGCCGCCGCCACGCCATCCTTTCTTGAATAGGCTGGTTTCCAAATTCATCCCCAACAACATTTATTTACACAATCGCACTTGTATGGACACATAAATCACGAGATAACAAACTAAAATAAGTATATCCCGTTGCAGCACATGGGCATTTTCTAGTGTAATCAATAAGGATATTCTGTTAGGAAATTTCCTAGTGTAGTTACGTTCCTTTTGGTAGTTTGAAAATCTCCAGCAGACCCCTTAAAGTGGTCAAACCCGTAAAAAGGAGGTATTTACTGTTTCAGTCGAAAAAACAATGCCTAGCAAATCCAGTAAAACTTGTTTGGCCCTTAAACTTTTTAAAGGGCACTGAAAATCCATCAGTGAGAACCTTATATGTACAGTTCCGAAGGCAGTACACAGTTTAACCCGCAAACCGGTCAAACCTCGTCAGAGCAGACGCGCCGCCGCGTAACTGGCCAGAATCTACCCGGAACTCACTGGAATCTGTCGCCGCCTATTAGAAGAAGCCGTTGCACGCCGGAATTTGTCACCGCCGATCCGAATTGCGGCTGACTCGACCTCCATTGCCGAGGCGAGGCCGTCCACAAGCAGCGGACCCGGCCACCGACGGCCCGAATCAGGGCAGGGCGGCACCGAAGAAGGGTAGGGGTGTCTGGGAGCTCACGCGGCCCCGCCAGGAGGGGGGAGGCGGCGCCGGGGAGCTCGCATGGCCATGCTAGGGAGCGCACGCGGTGGCTGGCGGTGCCGAGCTCAATCGGGGACGGGCAGGCGCGCCAGGGAGCACACGGTCGGGGCGGGGGCGCCGAGGCGAGTCACGCCGTGGCCAGAGACAGGAGGGAAAAGAGCAAAAAGAAAAAAAATGTTATAGTGGGATATAGTTTCATTACGGGGTCTACTCTGCCCGGGGCAATTTCGCACCGTAAAAACGGTTTGCAGTGCCCCTTATACTCGTTTTTAATGGTCAACTTTTAAGGGGTCTGTTAGAGATGCTTTTAGGATCCTATTTTCTTTTCTAGTCCTAGCCATCCACCACTTGGTTGACATGTGTTGGCCATATAACAGGCAGGCTACGACGAGTGTACCGAGGATTTAGATAGTTTTTGTTCGATGGTGAGTGAGATAATTACACCTACAGTTCTTGTACTCTCCGGTTTGTAACATGATGGTCTTCAAACTTGCAAAGTGCTCCACTATGGCCCTTAAATACGAGAATACGCTTCAATATGGTCCTGGCTACATCTAGCGCTACTCCCCGCAATACTGTACAAATATGGGCCTCACATGTGAGCATATCAGAGAAAAATAAAAATAAAGTGGAAAAATTCAAAAGTAGCGGGTTAGAACCTGAGACGTCGTTGCTAGGTGAAAGCCAAGCCAACAACCAATCTGGCCGATTCCTCCTATAAATAAATGATCTAAAGGCTATAATAAATCAAATATTCGTTTGAAGCCATGGGACATGTAATTAAGCCAGCCAGTTAGCGTGCCATATATGTTTGAATATCTTCAAGCAATTTTCCTTATGCTTATCCTATTTCCATTTTATTTTATTTTACCAAGTTTGTATTATTTTACAATACGCTTTTCTTTCCTCTCTCCCAGTGCGTCTTGGGAAAGCCTTCCTCTTGTCGATCTCCGCCAGCGAGCCCGGGGATTCGCCTCCCTCCGCCTGCCACTCCGGCGGCCGGTGGCGGGGAGGAGATTCCTAGTGTCTTAGCTCCTGCTAGTAGATAGGTAGGGATTTAGTTCTCACAGACGTGGTGTTTGGACGGATGACGACACTCCTTTTTCGAGTCAGTCTTTCGGACTCCGATCCTCCTTGAGTAAATCTTTATAATAGATCTAATTCTTTTTGTAAAAAAAGGTTTGTATCATTTTTTATTTTTCATATAAACAAATCCAGTTATAGTGCATTTTAAATCTGTATTCTATTTTCATTATTTTGTGCCTTGAAGAGTTAAACATGAACTTACAAAAATTATGTGGATTTAACAAAAAAAATGAAGGAAAATTTATGTATCTTCATTCAGGACCACAAGCACGACACTTATTGTGCATCCTTACTATATTTTTTTAATACAAAACAGTTTAAAATAAATTGACAACAAGTATTTTGGATAATATTCAGCATGGTTTTAGAAAAATGATTATATTTTTATCCAATTATACGCCCAACTACTGTTTTTTTATTCTTTAATGTTCATGTACGTGTTTATTTTTCCTTTTTAACTTTTCCCATTTTAAAGAATTAAGAAAAAAACTACAAGAATTATTATTATATAATTTATGTATATTATTAAAAGTCATCAAATAAAAGGAAAAAAATAAACACAAAATGGTAAATAAAATAGAAGGGAAAATTTATTTATATTATTAAAAGATTGTCAAATAAAAAGAAAAATAAACACAAAAATGGTAAATAAAATAGAAAGGAAACCAGTACAATACTCAGGAGGTACATTACGCACTGATTTATATAAAGTGCTAGGTCATTTTTATACAACGATCATCCTCCGGTTTCTTGGTTAGCTCGTCTGTTAGGTAGACATGTGTGCCCTGTATTGTATGCTGACATGGCACAGGGCTGGGCTGCAGGGTGTAGTGGAAGACGTAGCTAGGACCGTATTGAAGCATATTCTCGTATATGAGGACCATAGTGGAGCACTCCGCGAGTTTGAGGACCATCATGTTACGCACCCGAGAGTACAGGGACTGTAGGTGTAATTATCTCATCGTGAGTTATGAGATATATACAAAAATGTCCGAGTTACGGGCGGCCATATCTTGTGTATTATCTATGAATTTTTTTCACCGTGACAATTTACGAACGACGGAGGGTTGATTATCATATCGACGCCTACGTACTGATCCAAGGGGATCATTATTTTTATTCGTGTATTTTGTACGTGGGTGAAAATTATTATTGGAGGTTCCGAGGAGGAACAAGGTGGACGACAAACAGTTGATCAAGAGTCGTCGTGAAAGATCGGGCCATCTACACGCACGAATTAGCGTCTCGCTAGTTTGTGTTTCATTAGATAGCATTCACGGTCTCCAAGGCAACTACCTTGAAAGTGGCACATTCTGTGTAACCACTTTAGAAATTCTGAGTGAGCGGTGCTCGGAAATTTTGAGAGAGCAACCGAAGGTTTGCCAACTACGTCGGTGGTTTCGAATGAAATGGTTGGCAGCTTCGACATGCTAGAGTTTGCAACGGCTATATCCAGACTGACTACTCGGCGGTTCGACTGGAAGAGCTTGGCAGCTTCGAAAAGGTAGGAAAGTTAGCTACATATAGTGGAGGAAATTCGAAGGCTTTTGAGGGCATTTGGTTTGAGTTTTAAGCACACAGAGAAAGAATCATCATAACATCCTCGTCCCTTTTAAATAGTATCGGCAATGTCTATGGACCCAGTGCAATCTTGGACCAGTAAAATGAAAATGGAGAATCCTTATCTTTGCCAACACTTTTCCTCATGATAATTTGTGGGGCTCGCCTTTCATTTCTTTCGTTGCAACTCGAAGGAACTTTCCTGAGATAAGCTAGATAAATCATTAGTTCCTGGAGATATGTTGACATTAATTACCAAAAATCCATCAAGGGAATTAGATACACTTTTAGGTTTCCCTCCCTCCTGCCACCGATAGAGTAGTCGACGGGGGTGAGGAAACCCCGGTGATGTTGGTTGCCGGGTCACCTCTATTTTCTCTTTTCCGTATATGGGATTGTGGCGATAGGTATCTCACTAGGAAAACTTCGACACTGATGTTGGATTTGCAACGTTCTTATGGGAAGAGTTTCTTCACCGCCGGCTCGACGTGAGCTTGATTTCACCATAGATGTAATTGCAACTTGTGAAGTAGAGGATGGCGGTGATGACCTCGACAAGATTCACAAAGATTTATTTTGTGTCTTTGCCACATCCTTTTTATTTTTTGAATTCCTGCAAGAACACATATGCTAATTCCCAGTCGATGTTGAGAACTGTCAAAGATCCTGCATGATACCATAATTTCTAATAAGAAAAAACAAGTTCACCTGAGAAATACTATTTTTCAACCAACCGAGAGTCCGAGACGATACAATATGTTTTGCACCCAATGAAAAAATTATCACAACCGTGAACAATTTGAGATTTTCCTCAATCCCAATTTCCCACAACAACTTTGCACCCAAAAAAATATGTGAAGTATCTCTAAGGGCATGCATAATTTGTGTTTTGGTTTAGTGTGGGATTCAAGGTGGGCTGGGGGGAGGGGGCTAACATACGGTGGTTTTGTGTTTTTGTGTAGTGTGGGATTCGAGGGGGGTGCTAACGCATAGTGGGATTCTAGGTCATGTTTGTTTCAGCTTCAGTTGGCTTCGAATCACCGTGTGGGTTTTCGACGTACTTCGGGTAATTGCACTAAAAATGGTCGGGATTCAGATTCACCTTCTCTGGCAAAGCTAATTCCAAATGGTTGTTTTGTTTCAGCTTCTAGATTTGCCTGCGAGAATCTGTTTTTTTTTAAACTTGCCCTGCTTGTTTGGGCTTTAGACTTGCCAGCCTAAAGCCCAAACAAGCAGGGCAAGATCTAGATAGTATAGTAAAAGTATGTGTTATATGTAGTTCTAGAAGTGCATGCTCTAACCAATGCAACCAAAAAACCGATCTGATAGAAGAGACTAAGCAATACATTTATACGTCAACATTATATAATAGTTATAAGTTCTTTATGTCACCTCTTGTAAGTGCTCACATGAATATAAGCACCTCTCTTGTACAAGGGCTTGGAAGATCCCTCGGTCAAAAAAAGAAAGGGACTTGGAGGACCTCAAGTCGTTAAACCCATTTTTCTGTACTCCCTCCCCTAAACAGGACTTTTGTATTGAAACTGTCGCCCTCCCTTCTCTGTTTTCTCATTGTTCTCCTTCCTGTGATCCTGTCTACTCGATGAACACACAAAGAACAACTTCACCAATTTCCTTTTTTTTAGCAGATTAAACGTTTCTTCAGCAATGTTAAGTGTGTAGGCCCGGCGTTAAACCCATATGCAGGCCCTGATGTTGCTTTGTTCAGCTCTAGTGAGAAAGAAGCCAATCATATCCTCGTATCATTTTATACTTTCAGTGAGAGAGAGAATCAAACTATCAAGAACATACATAGTAGCATGTTTTCAGTATTACAGCTGCACAGAGTGTAACAACTTCACCAATCGAAGCGCCTGAAGAAAATTAACAATCAACAAACGAAATCTTCCATAATCTGCATTACTTGGCTTATTACACGCTTTTCATAAACAAGCTCCATACAAAACCAAGCCCCATGCCCCATGTTGCTCGCCAACCCAAAATCTATACAACAAACTTTGTTTTCAATATATAGGCCTCAAATATAAGCCATGCGACTGAAACACAGCACGCATAGCACCGCAAAGAATGAAAAATGACACAACCCTTGGCAGGAAACTGTCAGCACAACGTTCTCCCAGGTTAGTACGCCCTTCTTCGGGTAGCGTCGCCACTATGGTCATGGCCATGAGTCCAGAAGGCTGCCCCCTACCCCGGTCCTCTTTGAAGTTGGAAGAAGATCTACTTGCACCAGGCTGATTTGGGCGGCCATCTGGATATGCACTGTGTGGCGAACAATCAAGCTTGCAGACTGTACTGCTGTTGCCGCCAGTCACTAGCACTGTATAGCTATCTTCGCTCACTGTGGAACGAGTGTTGCTGTCTATTGATGGCGCTCTCGCTTCCCGATGCTGGGCCGTCTACTTGGAGACGGTGTCTTGCCACAGCCAGCTAACCTCATCACTGTTGGTGAAATGAAATCAACATTCAATAAACTATTTCATGAGTCGACTTACTTAGGAGTAGGTTACAGAAGCTACACTTACCTCTTTCCCTCTCAAGCTCCTGGTCCAACTCCTCTTTCCATTTTCGTTGCCTCTCAGCAAAGCTGATGCTGTTACAGAAATAGGTCCCCTATTAGATCATGTACCAGTGCTAGCAGAGATGCAATGCACCTAAGGTTTTTGCACATAATTTCAGTCATCGAAGCAAGGTTAGGTATGTAAGCAAACCTTGGGCTATCTTGGACATCAATATGAACTTTATCCCCAAGCTCATTGAGCTGAGGGGAAGCTATTTCTCTCAAAATCCGGCTGCTATCTACACCGCCGTCTCTTGAGAATTGCCTGCTGCAGCTTTCAGCCATCGTACTGCTATTCAAAATGGTATCACAAGGCGTTGCCACCGCTGGACCTCCCCTCATCTTACCTGGAGGCGACTTTCCACGAGGGGGTAGTTTCGGACTATTTATGAATTTACCATTGGAAGTTTGATCAACTCCATGAGAGCTCCCGGCATTCACTTTATTGTAGAATTCTTCATATAAAGGTGTTTGTAGCTTCTTCAGATCAAGGGCCTGACGAGAAAACCAGCAAGTAGCATTTAAGTACTAGCAGTAAGGTACTGTATTTGTGTATTCTCATAAGTGTAAAGTACCTTTTCATCAAGAAATGCTTCTATTTTTGACTCGGTAAGTACATCGTCATCTTCACAACTTCCCTCGCAAGGGAAGGTAAAATCATTTTCGGTCATGCTGCTTTCAGGATGCTTGGCTAATCCACCAAATTCCCTCGACTGATGAGAACTTTGCTCTGGGCTCATGTCGTACTTGCTTTTCCAGTCATCATCAAATGGTTCAGACATAGGATTATAGCTCTGGAATTGACAGACCCCAGAATTAAACATGAGGACATAACAACTTCTTTCATATTTCGAATTTTGAAATGCAGAGTAAAAGATCAAACGAAATTCTTAGAGAAGTTAACAGCTGAAGCAAAACTCTTACAGATCCAACTGCTGGATGATCGTCTTTGTCAGCAAACTCACACATGTCATCATCATCACCGCCACCCTCCCATAGGGGTTTGATTTTAGATGATCTATTTGAATTAATTGTTGACCAGTTGCCAGAATGATTCAAACCCCTGGGAGCAATTAAATAAGTTGCAGTGTCACAAAAAGAAAACAAAAATGAGATTGTGTAGAATGGCATGAACTCAGGAATCACAGGAGTTACTTACATCTCTGTTGGCGCATCCGCATCATGTGCGAAAAGCTCATTCACAGAAGCATCCTGTGTCATTGTTTAGAGAGGTTAGATTAGTACTAAGCCAAACAAGCTGAGCAAGCGACGTGATTATGCCAGCAATCCAACCTTCTGTGCAGTACGATTGAGTAGCTGCCGGTCATCAAATTCTCCGGTCACAAACGGATGCTGCAAGAAGTCGTTTGAGATGTCACATTTACAAACAAACGAAAATAGCATCATCATACACTTAGAACCATAGACATGTTTAAGATGCAGGAAATCAAATTGAATGTACCTTCAATAAATCTGACGCGCTAGACCTCAGCTCTGGTTCCCTGGAATTAGAAAATTACCCACAGCAACAGATAAGAAAATCAGAAAACTTCAGTTGCAAGTAGTTTTGTAATGCTTTCAGACAAAATATTAGTGAGGTGAAAGATATGACAACAACAGGCATACTTCTGCAAGCATTTCAGCAGAAAATCTTTAGCCTCTGGTGATATATGTTCAGGTATTGGTGGGTGCGACTTTGTGGTTCCAACATGAAATAGAAGCGCAACCTGAAAAACATTTTGTTAGTGCAATGAATAACCAAAAATAAAACAACTTTTAGGACCTGGGAGGACAAAAGTTTACCTCCTGATACTGCTGGCTCCATGGTGGTTTACCAGTAGCCATTTCAATGACTGTGCATCCCACACTCCAGATATCTGCAGAGCTGATAGATTGGAAGGGTGGGGATCAGCTCATAAAATAAGAACAAATAGAGAATGAGATGAATGAAATAGTTTTTTGTACATTAGAATAATCTTATACTCCCTTAGTTGTTAGTACAAATTAGATATCCATAAGAATCTTTTTTTTAGGTAAACACCCATAAGAATCTATTGAAGACAGCAACAGGTGTGTATATTAAAGCTACAAATTAAATATTAGCCGATTATCTCACAATAAGAAATACTGTTGCTGCTTGCTGCTCAGCTTGTTCTGTGCTTGGTCAAAATAAGGCATAAATAAACTAATACATCAAAATGGAACTGTAAGGCCATGTGGGTAACTCGGGAGGTAGACATATTGTTCTGACCAAGTAGTGCTTTCGTGCTTCCCCAAAATCTAGTAGTGGTCTAGTGGATAGTTCCAATCCAGGTTCATGATTTGGTATAAAATTTCCATTTTCCAAGTTATCAACTTACCACTGAAGTAGGGAAACTTTTAGCATTTTTTTATTTTTTAAAAGTATTGGAAAAATATAGAACTAAAATATGGTACTCTGGGATTAATAATTAGTGCATAGGCAAAGGCCTATCCAAATTCAAAAACAAAGGCAAGAAATAAAGTACTGGAAGCGTTTCACATACAAGGTATGCCCACTCCCCACAATGACTTCAGGTGCCATCCAGTGTGGCGTGCCTTTCATCGTTTTAGCTGCTGTCATAGTAGCCTGACACCAAAGCATTGAACATTGTCGTTAAGTACATTGACATGGGAATAACTTGCACAAAGAAAACACACAGTGACAAATAAATCATGACATCTAATAATCACAGATAAAGTTGTAGCAGGCGGGTAACTTATATACAATGATGTTGCAACACAAGTGCGGACAGTTATCAATGATACAGTGCGCAAGGGTCTTTCCATGAAATTGATAATCATATTATCATAAGTTACGAGGATTGGCACTGCAGCATATGTTACCCCGCAAGAAAATAAGAGGGGGAAATAACAAACATGTTATCCTTGGGACCATCCTATTTTGTTATCCCTGGGACCATCCTATTTTGATTAAGCCTGCTTGGAACCAAACTCACACTTCCATGTTTCATGCACACAGGTAGTCAAGAGCAATAAATAAGAATCTATAATCTGATGGCATAATTAGACAGGAAAGGTTTAGCATTTGCTATTCTGTTGTAAATTATTGTTTTGATCACTTGACAAGCACATGAAGGCTTTACTTCTTCCAAGCTAGATTATACTCGACCTTAACAGCATACTGAACATCAATCTTACCAACTTGGCAACTTGCTTAGATGCCCCAAAATCGGCAAGTTTAATGCAGCCTTTGTTATCAACAAGAATGTTTGCACCCTGAATTAAAAACAATCCCATGATCATCAAGATAATTAGCATAACCAAACAATCAATGACACAAAGATTCTAGTATATTCAGGCTTCAGAGTTTTTACCTTAATGTCTCTGTGTATTATTGCATTGCTATGCAGATATTCCAACCCTTGCAAAATCTGCCTAGTATACTTCCTAATGACCTGATCAAAATACGCAACGAATCAGTTTCTCTTCTGCGAGTCAAATCACAGAAAACCGCATGATTGATGGTTACTTACTGCCTCCGGAAATGAACCGAGTTTTCCAAGAAGCGACTGGATAGACCCTCCAGGAACAAACTCCAGCAGGATGTTCAGTGTGTCTTCCTCACGGACAGTCCCGAGGTACCTCTTCTCAAACCACAGGAAGTAGATCAAACAATTGCAGTCTAGCAGTCAAGTATAGAGTATCTAAAATGTAATCGATCTTTCATCTACTCACCACAATATTGGGGTGCGAAAGGTTCTTGAGGAGCTTCACTTCTTCCTCAAGTTCTCTTATATGCGCCTAATCGTAGAAACAAAAGCCACAAATCACCTCACATAAAGGAAAGCCTCAACAACTAAATTGGTAACCAAATCGGTCGGAGAAGTGCTACTCACTTGGGCCTTCTCCCGGGTCGCGTTGGTGCTCCCGATCAAAACCTGGAACCAAAAATCAAACAAGGGAGAGAGTCAGTCTGACGAATGACTCCAAGTCTCCAGACAGTAGAAACCAGATCACAAAATCGCGAAATCCCGGCACCTGCTTTACTGCGAGTAGCTCGCCGGTGTCCAGGTTCATCCCGAGGTAGACCTGCCCGAATGCGCCGGAGCCGATCATCTCACCCTTCCGCCACCGGATCGGCGGGATCTCACCCGCTCGGCCGCCCCCGTCGGCGGGCACGGGCGTCGGCGGCAGCAGGCGGCGCGGCGGCGAGGGGCTCTTGGAGATGAGCCCGAGCAGCCCCATCCCCCTCGACTTGCGGAGGCAGGAGCTGATCCGGACGCCGATACCCCCGGCAGGGCCCCCGCCGAGGGGGCCCGCCGGGGGCTCCGGGGGCGCGGCGGCGCTGGTGCGGAAGTTGATGGATCGGCGCACGGAGTCGAACAGATCGTGGAACCCGGCGCCGCCGCCGGGGCCAGCGGCGTCCCGTCGCATGGCCCGCGGTCTAGGCTTGGGCGCGCACCTTCGGTGTCGTGTCGGCGGCGGCGTCGGATGGTGGGGTGGGGATCGAATCGGGGGGGAGTGGGGGAGGATGGAGGCGCCGCTCTCGGCTGCGGGATTTTGAAATTCTGGGGTTTGCGGGGGCGGTGAATGGACCTAGATGCCCCTCGCGACCGTTAGGCGTGGCGAGGAATCGGCTTTGGGGGTGGGAGTACGTACGTGTGGCCGCGTTGATTAACCGGGGGAGCGCTGTGCGCCAAGAACGGGTGCCACGTCAGGTCAAGTGGACAGGGAAAAGAAGGCGCTGCTGCCATGAAGCTCAGCCAGTTCAAATCCATACTAAATCAGCCACACTTGCTTCTTCCGTTTCTAAATATAAGTACTCCTAGATTTTAATAAAGACTACATACAGATGTATATAGACATTTTGAAGAATACGTTTACTCATTTTGCTTCGTATGTAGTTCACGTTGAAATCTTTTAAAAAAAACTTATATTTAAGAACGGACGGAGCATTTTGGGATGAAGAGAGTACGAAACTCTAAAGCATTTTGATATCCAATTATTTTTATAATAGACAAAATACTGGATATGTGAGTGCGCATGTGAGAAAGTAGACATGAATAATGCAGAAAATGACTCACATATATTGATGTGGATATCCCATTGATGCATAAACAAGAGTTGTGGCGTCAAATTTAGTTAACTTATTCACATTTCAATTTCCCATGGATTCAATGTGAAAATATCAATGATTCAAATGGTAATTTCATATGGCTACATATTTGCTTAGTATTCCATTGCGCTACTAAAGAATTTAGGGTGGATCTAATTTCGTGATCCTCGTGGCCCGCTCCCCTCCTCTAATGGATCAAGTCTACCAAGCCTAGCGTATGGGCTTGAGGTGTAAATACAATTGGCAAGTATGGCCCACCATATTACTTGGGGACTCGCTCATAAGAGCGGTACATGATCATCAAGAAATCATCCTCAAGTATACAATTTCTCAAATTGTATATTAAAAATATATTTTTGCATAAACAAACTTTTGGTTTGTAATAAAATGGTTAGGTGTGTACATTTTTTAGTACTTCTAACATGTTTATTGTGGAACTTATGGGTCCATCTAAACAATTTAGACACTTCAGAATATATCGAAAAGAGGGAGAGACATTTAGTCCATAATTGGGATGAGGGGGAGACATTTAGTCCAATGCCAACAAAAATGACCAGACGGAATTGGGAAGGGAGGAGGCTCTTTTTCTTTTTACTATGTATTGCAGTGCAAAAGCCCCATTGTCCTTTATTAATAAAGCACAAGGAAAAAGTCCAATACAAGTATTTACACACCTACCTCTAGAAAACATGAAAGAAAGAAAACCAAAAGCATCTAGACTAAGGCATAGAGGAATTCCATCTCAATAGGCCCTCTATGTATTTACATTTGATCGTGTGAGACAAAAGTGTTATGTCTTGAAGGAAATTTCTTCTCCAAGCAACAAATCTCGGTGCTTCATTTATGAATACTTCCGATTCCTCACAATCCAAATGTTCCAGGCAGCAGTAAAAACTACTTCAGAGAAGAATGGCTTATCAAAAGCATCCCTGAACTCCTTGACCATTTGAAACCAAGAACCATTGGGCTGCATCACCCAAGAAATTTGTAGATAGTTCCATACTCTCTGACTGAAGTTACATTCAAAGAACATATGTGATCTATCTTCATGAACCAACATAGGACATAAAACACAGGTACCATCATCCACATGCCAATGTCATCTCTGAAGCATATCACTTGTATTTAGTATGTCCATTAAAAGTAGCCATCCGAACACCTTTATCTTGAGAATGCATGAACATCTCCAGATCCATTTGAATATTTGATCCACCTGTTTGTGCTCAAATTCATCAGGTAAATGACTGACACTATAATGCCTGATATGGTGGACCATGTCCAAACATCTGACATGTTTGCATTTAAAGAAATATTCTCCAATATTCCAGACATCTACTACAATTCCTGAAAAGCTTGTGCTGAAAGGAGTAAATTAAACAAACCAGGCAAATCCACAGTATTGACCACATCATGGACAAACACTTTGCCATCGGTAACATAAGAAAACAACCTGGGGAATCTATCTCTAAGGGTTGGTACATTGTTTTGTTTAGCCAAGTGTCTGACCAGTACAACACTGAAATTCCATCATTTACCTAAAATAGTATCATAAGGAGATATATAAACAACACCAACACCTTGGCCATTGCTACGAATTGAACCATCAAAACATAATCTCCATAGTACTAGAGAGACAAGGTTAATATCAATATTATGCATGTCATAAATCCAAAGCTCAGTAATAAAACCAACAATAATTTGGCCTCTCATGGACTTGAAAGATTTGTAGGCCAAATTGTATTAAGTCAAAGCATAAGCCCACTCACCAAATTTTCTATGAATTTGTCTATGCAAAATATTTTTAATGGCACCAGTCATAATGTCTCATCTCCATGCAAGCATAATATATGTATAAGTATAGATTTCAAACGCGTACCTTGTCTCGCTCTCCAATCGAACTAAGGATGATGTTAGGGTACTACACCGGCCATACTTTGACATATTCTTAGGACGATATATAAATATCGACCATTAACATAAGGTACATCTAAACTTTATCCACCAAAGCATGTATAGCCTAAATAAACAAATGAAATGACAAATCAAATATTTTGGCCATTTGGATCAGCAATAAACTTGTAGCTAATCAAATATATAGTGATTTGATAATACCATTTCATGATATAAGAAATCATATTGCATCCATGGATCTAAATAAGCCCATGGAGGGTGACCGGTTGTACATGTGGATGAATTTCATGGCAAAGACATCAATGGCATGTTTGGTGAATATCGATGATGTGCTTGCCGAAGATTTTGATGGGTTGATGCAAACCTTTGGTTTAATTGTTTTTGGCTTCCATCCTCCTCTTTCTTCACTTTTCTAACACTTGTTGCAATAGAAGGTCGCACATCATTTTTATTTTGACTGCCCCTCTTGGGAACCCATGCCATGTTCTTCTTTTTGAGCTCTTGTGCACTAAGCTTTTGTAATTCCTTCTTTTTCCAATATTATAAGACGAGTGGGTGACTCGGCTGTGATTTTATTTCAAGAATTGGTAATTCTGTTTTGGCCTTGTGCACTCTCAACTTCTTCCCTTCAGATTTGGCACTTTGATTTTTAACAATTGATTGCTTCACTTCTTTGCCTTTTGTAGCCAATGTTAACTCTTTAATTTGCTCTTTTACATTTGAGATCAAATCTGAAGTAGCACTCTTACGACCATCTCTTTTAATGCGGTAAACTTGCTTGACCACCTCTTTCTTCTTCCTTGAGCTCCAGACCGATTCCTTATAATTAAAACGGTCTTTGACATGCAATTGTTTAAATGTCGATCTTCTCGAAGCTGCATAATATTGGTGAGATTGTCTAAAATAAGATGGAGAATGTGCCCTTGTATCATACATGTCCCATGATGGATATGGATCTACATGAGCACAGGGAGGCATCCATGTCATTGGCATCGGTTGCCCAAAATAAGGATATGAATATGTTGCATTAAAATTCTCACTTTGCTAATACCGATCCTCATACTTGTGCCTTGGGGGTGATCATGATTTCTTTGCATGATTTGGTCGATAAGCATTCTTCTCTTCACTCTTCTTTTGATATTTATCCAATAGTTCATCGAAGGTGATTTTTGATCTCTTACACTTGCGCTTATTTCGGCCCTTGTTTTCTTTTGGTTTGCTTTCATCCATCATTGGATTTGCTTGCTGCCCCCCAGTCCTGGGCGTCTTCATTGTAGTTTTGACTGAATTCTCACCCTCAAGATTATGTTCATTATGCTCTTCAACAACTTCTCTTCTTGAAAGCTTGATCCCATCACCTGCAGTTTTTACCTTCTCTTTAAATGGATCGGCTTGAAGCAGCCGATGGATAATTTTTTTGCCATCGGGACCAATTGGAGTAGACTGATCATCTCTTGGTGTTTCAACAAATTTCAATCATCCTTTTTCAATGGATGATTTAACTATTTGACGAAACATGTTGCAATCCTCGAAATTATGCTTGAACAAATCATGCAACTTACAATACATTCGTCCATGGATAGATGGTTAGACATTGTGATCAACAATTCTAATATAATTATGTCTCAACAACAAATCAAAGATTTGATCACACATGTTTGAATTGAAGGTCTAATTTTCATTCTCTAGTCGATCTTGTTATGAGAACAACTTTGGAATCAAGCACATGAATGGTTCAGATTTGGCATCTTCCCATTCAGCTATGAATTCTCTTCCGCATTCTTTTTCTGATGTCATTGGGTAAGATATTATACTAGCATCAGTTTTCTCAAAAGAATTTAACCTTGGCTTTAAGTTTCTGAAACAAAAATAGTTAGAACATACATGCCTCAATTGAGACCAAGTGTAATCCAAGTATGAAATAAGAAAAGCTACCCATGTAGTATAAACTTAAAATAAAATAACGAGGAAAGCTTCGATTGTAATAATTTTTCACTATCGGTCTTTCTGAATGGTGCAATATGTTGACCGATATGTTTTGTGACAATTTGATTGCTAACAAATAAATTACCCTCTTATTGGTCTCTCAATATTGCTTATGAAGATTTTTCTAGTAGATGCATCAATAACAAAGTTATGACCAAATCGGAATATAGGTAAATTACTTGCTAAACATACCTCTTCAATTAGGTTGGTAGAGCATGATGGTGATGTGACTTGAACAATATCTTGATCCGTCTTTGGATGGCTCCCCAACGCTTTTTCATGACCTTTTTCTTGATTTCATGCATCTTTACTTTGAAGATCCTTGTAAACTAAACTTTGTTTGGCTACTTGTTATTGTCCTTAAGGCTTGTCCATTTCTATGGCACACAACTCTTTGGATTTGATGGACTCGGAGTATATACTACTTGATTCAGCTTTTTCAACCGAAGCACTTTCATATTCTGAATCACCCTTCTTTTCATTGATTCTACCAATTGGCAATGCTTCTTTTATTTGAGCCAATTCTTTTAATGTTTGTTTCTGCTGGCGAGCGGCAAAATTGGCTTTGAGCTTTTTCTCAATTTCAGCCCACTCTGGATATGATTGCCCCCTAATGCTTTTACATTCTTTCGGCAATGACACACGGGTGTTGCCGAAACTTTGCAATTGTATAGGGGGTTTATAATATAATGTAGTACTAGGTGAAGGCATATGCATTAATGTAAAACCTTATTTTTGCTCGCAAATTTTATCAATTGGCAAAGATTCATCTTTTTGTAAAACTCTAGCTTTTACTGCATTATAATCATGAACTAATCCCTTATCATGCTCTTCAAGGCAAAGAGCACAAATCTTGTTATTTCGGGCTATATACCTTTTAAATGTAGCCACTTCCCAATCTATAAGGGATTGCTCCACAATACTTTTAGATTCTTTCGGCAATGAGGTGTTGCCGAAATTATGCAATTGCATAGAGGATGCATTATATGCCACAATATTAGATGATGGCATGTGCACTCCTGTAAAATCTTCACTTGTTCCGTTATGACCATGAAGGTGCGGAGCCAAATTATGAGCATCTATAGTTGTATATGGTGCCGAAAAATCACTAACATGAGGTGTAGCATATGACGGTTGAGAGTAACTGGTCGAATAGCTAGTAGTAGGATGGTCAATTCTCCCATCCATCGGCATGTTTGAACAAGTATATTGCAAATTAGTTGCCGATGACTAAAAAGGTGAAACACTTTGTCGCATGCTATTGGAAGTTCCTACAAGAGGTGTTCAACTTGATTGACCAAACTCATCATGTTGTTCATCGTCATAATGATTTCTGGGGTTGCCGGTGCATGAGAGTTGGAGTACATATGGTGCATGTTACTAGTATCATAAGATGTTGAAGCATGCAAATTACTTTGAATCGGCCCTTGCATGTAATTAGATGCATGATTAAAAAAACTTGGGCCGGCCGATAGAGTATATTCATTGAATGATCTAGTAACAGCATATGAATTATTTGCATCTACACACGGGGATTGAGTATTCATATTACCTTTATAGATTGCAAACCCTAGACGATGATCTCTTCATAGCAAGAACGGGCTAGAGACCATTCAAAGCTTCGTCCCCTAGTGGAGTCGCCAAAAAGTGTGCTTGCACACGAACACGTCACTATGTACTCTCGACACCGGGGATGATGCACCGCAACTCACGTCAAAGGAGACCCGCCGGAAGCGCGGTGCGCAAGCAGTCCGGTGGGTGCTTTTGAAGACCCGAAAACCCCACACGCCCGGGAGGGACCCCGTCAGGACGCGCGGAGGCTATGGGCTGCCCTAGGTCAACCTAATCGCCCCTAGGGCCTCGTGGATCGCCACCCTACGAGCGAAGAACGAGAAGAGGACGAACTAGGGTTAAGGAGAAAAGATAAAAGAATAAAAAGTGGTAGATGATTTGTTCGATTGTGTACTGTTTAATCGACTGTCACCCTTTAGGTATAAAAGAGGCAGCTGGACTTCCCTTGCAAGGAAAAGGTTTGGATTCATGTCCAAAACCCTAGTCAAATTCGGATGGTTTTGTCCTAAGTTTCCTAAACTGTTCGGTCTAAAACTGTGTAACGCTCGTATAATTATGCTATAGTGAGCCCTTGCTAATGGTGCCATGTCATCATATTACTATTTCTAATCTTCGATTGACCCAAATCGCAATTCAAGTTCAAAACCGAGTTTAAAGTCAAAATTCAAATTTTGTCAAGCATGCAAACTAAATTGTTCAAGTTGTTTCAAATAATCAATTGGTAATATTGGTGGAGAAATCATCTTTTTATAAAATGTTTAATTGCTCTAAAATGAATAAAACAGTGCCTACAACAATTGTTTGATGCTTTTTAATTAATAAACAAATGTAAACTATTTATTATTGTGTGAAACTTTTTGTGGCAGTGGGTTAATTGGCAACACAAATTCTGGAGCTAGTTTTACATTTAATAAAATTAAAAATAAACTAAAACTTGGAGGAAACAAAATGAAAAAAAAATAACAGGGGCAACCCCCTGGGCCGTGGCCCAACTAGGCCTCAGCCCAGCCGGCCGCCCACCTGGGCCGGCCCAGCTTTCTCTCCTGGTTGCTCCTCACCCCTATGCCCCCGACCGTGCCGCTACAGGACGTGGTCGTCCCCAACCACCTCTTCGGCGACGCCCCGGCGAGGATAAGGCCTCCAGCTCCTCGCCTCCTTGGCCCCCTCCCCACTTGCCCCCTCGCGCTTCCCCTCACCCTCTCTGCCTTCCCCTCTCCTCCAGATCTGCGTCGACCACCCGTGCGCGATGCGCCCCGTCACCGGCCACCTTGCACCGCCATGACAACCGTCGACCTCGTGCCTCACCGACGTGTCCAAGCACTCCACCTCCCTCGACCACGTCCCCTTGATAAGCCACAGGACACCAGACGCCTCCGCGACGCCTTCCCCGCCACCAGCTTCCTCCTCGGCCCCGGCGGACTCTGTCGATGATTCTCTTCGGTGAGCTCTCCCCCGAGCCCACTCTAGCACCTCTGTAGGGCCGCTGTGAGCACCTATTCCCCCTCTATCTCCCTTGCTTCATCCCTAGGCAACTCGCCCCCCTTTGCAGCCGAGCTCATTGCTGATAACCCACAAGTATAGGGGATCACAACAGTTTTCGAGGGTAGAGTATTCAACCCAAATTTATTGATTCGACACAAGGGGAGCCAAAGAATATTCTCAAGTATTAGCGGTTGAGTTGTCAATTCAACCACACCTGAAAGACTTAATATCTGCAACAAAGTATTTAGTAGCAAAGTAGTATGGAAGTAACGGTAACGGTGGAAAAAGTAACAGTAGCAGTTTGGTAGCAATCTTAACAGTGGCAACGGAGAAGTAACTTAACAAAGATCAATATGTGAAAAGCTCGTAGGCAATGGATCAATGATGGATAATTATGTCGGATGCAATTCATCATGCAACAGTTATAACACAGGGTGACACGAAACTATCCCCAGTTCATCAATGTAATGTAGGCATGTATTCTGAATATAGTCATACATGCTTATGAAAAAGAACTTGCATGCCATCTTTTGTCCTACCCTCCCGTGGCAGCTGGGTCCTATTGGAAACTAAGGGATATTAAGGACTCCTTTTAATAGAGTACTGGACCAAAGCATTAACACTTAGTGAATACATGAAATCCTCAAACTACGATCATCACCGAGAAGTGTCCCGACTATTGTCACTCTGGGGTTTGCCATATCATAACATGTAGTATGGGACTATAACTTGCAAGATAGGATCAAGAACACTCATATATTCATGAAAACATAATAGGTTCACATCTGAAATCATGGCACTCGGGCCCTAGTGACAAGCATTAAGCATGGCAAAGTCATAGCAACATCAATCTTAGAACATAATGGATACTAGGGATCAAACCCTAACAAAACTAACTCGATTACATGGTAAATCTCATCCAACCCATTGCCGTCCACCAAGCCTATGATGGGATTACTCACGCACGATGGTGAGCATCATGAAATTGGTGATGGAGGATGGTCGATGATGATCATGGCGACGGATTCCCCTCTCCGGAGCCCCGAACGGACTCCAGATCAGCTCTCCCGAGGAAGAACAGGGCTGGGCGGTGGCTCCGTATCGTAAAACGCGATGAATCCTTCTCTCTGATTTTTTTCTCCCCGAACGTGAATATATGGAGTTGGAGTTGAGGTCGGTGGAGCTCCAGGGGGCCCACGAGGCAGGGGGCGCGCCCTAGGGGCACCGCCACCCTCGTGGATAGGGTGTGGGCCCCCTTCTGTTGATTCTTTCATCAATTTTTTTATTAATTCTAAAACGTGCCTCCGTGAAGTTTCAGGTCATTTCGAGAACTTTTATTTTTGCACAAAAATAACACTATGGCAATTCTGCTGAAAACAGCGTCAGTCCGGGTTAGTTCTATTCAAATCATGCAAATTAGAGTCCAAAACAAGGGCAAAAGTGTTTGGAAAAGTAGATACGTTGGAGACGTATCAACTCCCCCAAGCTTAAACCTTTGCTTGCCCCCAAGCAATTCAGTTGACAAACTGAAAGTGATAAAGAAAAACTTTTACAAACTCTGTTTGATCTTGTTGTTGCAAATATGTAAAGCCAGCATTCAAGTTTTCAGAAAAGATCATGAAGTAACTGTATTCACAATAACATTTAGGTCTCATGTTTACTCATATCAATGGCATAATCAACTAGCGAGCAATAATAATAAATCTCGGATGACAACACTTTCTCAAAACAATCATGATATGATATAACAAGATGGTATCTCGCTAGGCCTTTATGAGACCGCAAAACATAAATGTAGAGCACCCCTGAAGATCAAGGACTGACTAGACATTGTAATTCATGGCAAAAGATATCCAGTCATACGCAATATTAATTAATAACAATGCATACAAATGAAAGTGGTGCTCTCCAACTGGTGCTTTTTATAAGAGGATGATGACTCAACATAAAAGTAAATAGATAGGCCCTTCGCAGAGGGAAGTAGGGATTTGCAGAGGTGCCAGAGCTCGAGTTTTGAAACAGAAATCAATACTATTTTTAGCGGGATACTTTCATTGTCAACATAGCAACCAAGAGATCTCGATATCTTCCATGCTATATACATTATAGGCAGTTCCCAAACCAAATGGTAAAGTTTATACCCCCCCCCCCACCAACACGCACATTCCACGGCTGGTCCGAAACAACGGGTACCGTCCAACTAACAACAATCCTGGGGGAGTTTTGTTTGCAATTATTTTGATTTGATTTGAGCATGGGACTGGGCATCCCGATTACCGGCCATTTTCTCGTGAATGATGAGCGGAGTCCACTCATCGTGAGAATAACCCACCTAGCATGGAAGATATAGACAACTCTAGTTGATACATGAGCTATTCAAGCATACAAAACAGAATTTCATTTGAAGGTTTAGAGTTTGACACATGCAAATTTACTTGGAACGGCAGGTAAATACCACATATAGGTAGGTATGGTGGACTCATATGGAACAACTTTGGGGTTTATTGAAGTGGATGCACAAGCAGTATTCCCGCTTAGTACAAGTTAATGCTAGAAAGAGACTGGGAAGCGACCAACTAGAGAGCGACACAGTCATAAACAATGCATTAAGATTAACCAACAATGAGTGTAAGCATGAGTAGGATATAAATCACCATGAAAATAAATATCGTGGAGGCTATGTTGATTTTGTTTCAACTACATGCGTGAACATGTGCCAAGTCAAGCCACTCAAATCATTCAAAGGAGGATACCACTCTATCATACCACATCACAACCATTTTAATAGCATGTTGGCACGCAAGGTAAACCATTATAAACTCCTAGCTAATTAAGCATGGCATGAGTAACTATAATCTCTAATTGTCATTGCAAACATGTTTCATTCATAATAGGTTGAATCAAGAATGATGAACTAATCATATTTAGAAAAACAAGATAGGTCGAGTTCATACCAGCTTTTCTCATCTCAATAATTTTATCATATATCGTCATTATTGCCTTTCACTTGCACGACCGAACGGTGTGGATTATAATATAGTGCACGTGCATTGGACTAAGCTGGAATATGCAAACATTTAATTCAAAGGTGAAGACAGAGTAATATGGGCTCTTTGTTAGATCAACAATAATGCATATGAGAGCCACTCAAAATTTTCATCGTGGTCTTCTCCTCTAGGCCCCCAAAGAAAAGAAAAGAAAAGAAAAGAACGGGAAAAACTATTTACACGGGAAAGCTCCCAACAAGCAAAAAAAGGAACGAGAAATCTTTTTGGGTTTTCTTTTAATTATTACTACTACAAGCATGGAAAGTAAACTAGCTAAAAGCTGCAACTAATTTTTTTGGTTTTTTCTCAAAGTTTTTCAAACACACAAGAAGAAAGCAAGAAAAGAAAATAAACTAGCATGGATAGTACAATGAAAAAGTATGAACATCGACAACTAGAATGAGTGTGTGAATATGAATGTAATTTCGGTGAGAAATATGTACTCCCCCAAGCTTAGGCTTTTGGCCTAAGTTGGTCTAAGCCCATGGATCAAAGTGGTCCTCTCTTGTGTACTGACGAGGGTCCTCGGGGTGCCACTGGTTAGCGAGCTCCTGTGGATCCCACTGGTAAATAGACTCCTGATATGGATCAGGAGATGGCTCAGGCTCAGGCTCTAGGGACCGTATCCGCTCCCAGTATGCATAAATGTCATCAGGCAGGATGAGGTATGTGCTGAATGTATGTTGAACAAAGATGGTGCAGGCAAGGTGATAGTCTGACAAGTATTTTTGCTAAATACCAAGTTATAAACAAGTCTCTTCTCCTTATCATTAACAATAAAATCATGTACTACCATACTTTTATAGTCTAAGAAAATACTGGGCAACACCTTTTCCTCTTTCTAATAATGCCTAATAGGTATCTCAAAGTACTTAGCAAGGCGTGAAGCAAAGATATATCCAAAAATGGGGCCCTTTGTACGGTTGAAACACAACCATTTAGTAACCATAACGCCCAAACTGAAAGTTCTATCACGAAGTAAAGCATGGCGCAAAATAGCAAGGTCAGGAGCACTAAGGCCTCCACTGTTCCTACGACCAATTAAACATCTACTAGCAAATATTGCATAGTAACGTAGAACAGGAAAATGTATACTAGTACTTCTTGCATCTGACACTTTTCTCGTTTCCCCAACAGTAATTTTACAATAAATTCATCCACATCACTAGGATGTGGTTCCTTGATGCTGCCCTCAAAGGGAAACTTGCAAAGCACACAAAAATCATAGAGTGACATCTCCTTAAACTCATCATATAAATAAAAGTCCACAAAAGGTGGTGACCTCCTAGCATGGAAATGAAAGTTTTCCTCGAAAATATTAGTGAGTAGGAGGTATTGATCCAACTTACCATGGATGAATTCAGTGATGCGTGCATTCTCAGCCAAATAATAGAAGTCTTCATAAATTCCAGCGGCCCTCAAGAATGCATCACAAGGCCATTCACACGGCCGAACCTCCGCGGTGCAGGGAAGGTTGTACTTGGGCTTTTTATTCTCTTCATTCTGCTTTTCCTTTGAGCTTCGGCTCAAGGAGCCTCTCAACAATCTCTTCAAAATTTTCTTCCTCTAAAAAATTTCTGAAATTTTTAGTGACTCAAAATAAAAGTGAATCAAACTCAACAAGATTGATAGCAACTACTCCCACAAGTGCCTAGAGGCTATGTCATGCATTAAAACTACTTTGGACCATATAAATTTGACATGCAAGCTCAAGAACAGGGTCACCTCAGCAGCAAAAATTTGCAATAAATAAAGCACGAGAACAAAAACTAATTGGACCATTAGAGGAGTCACATACCAAAGAACAATCCCCCAAAGCAGTTTTGTGAATGGAGCTTTGAGCAAGGAGATCGAAAATGGCAACAAAGCGAGCAAGAACACGAGTTTGAGCTATGGGGTGATTTTTTCTAGAGGAAGACGAAGTGTGTGGGTACTAGAATAAGTGGAGGGGGCCACATGGAGCCCACGAGGCAGGGGGGGTGGCCAGGGGGTGCGCCCTCCATCGTCGTGACCAAATGGTGGGGTCCCCCTCATGTGTTCTAAGTGCCAGAAGTTCTCAAATATTCTACAAAAAATCATATCCAATTTTTAGGGCATTTGGAGAACTTTTATTTTCATGGTATTTTTTATTGCATGGATAATTCAGAAAACAGACATAAAATACTATTTTTGCTTTATTTAGTCTAAATAACAGAAAGTAAAAGGAGGGTACAGAAGGTTGTGCTTTCTAACTTCATCCATCTCATGCTTATCAAAAGGAATCCACTAACAAGGTTGATCAATTCTTGTTAACAAACTTCTTCCGAATAACATGAAACTGGAGAATTTTCGAATAACACTATGTTACCTCAACGGGGATATGCATGTCCCCAACAATAAGAAAATCATATTTCTTTTTGACAGTAGGAAGAGGGAATTCAAAACCTCCAATAGTAATCGTTGATATTTTTCCAATAGAATTTATACTATGAACTTGAGGTTGTTTCTTTGGGAAGTGTACCGTATGCTCATTACCATTAACATGAAAAGTGAAATTGCCTTTGTTGTAATCAATAACAGCTCTTGCAGTATTCAAAAAGGGTCTACCAAGGATGATCGACATACTGTCGTCCTCAGGAATATCAAGAATAACAAAGTCCGTTAAAATAGTAATGTTTGCAACCACAATAGGCACATCCTCACAAATATCGATGGGTATAGCAGTTGATTTATCAGCCATTTGCAAAGAGATTTTAGTAGGTGTCAACTTATCCAAATCAAGTCTACGGTATAAAGAGAAATGCATGACACTAACACCGGCTCCAAGATCACGTAGAGCAGTTTTAACATAGTTTCTTTTAATGGAGCATGGTATAGTTGGTACACCTGGATCTCCTAGTTTCTCTGGTATTCCACACTTAGAAGTATAATTAGCAAGCATGGTGGAAATTTCAGCTTCCGGTATCTTTCTTTTATTAGTAACAATATCTTTCATATACTTAGCATAAGGATTCATTTTAAGCATATCAGTCAAACGCATATGCAAAAAGATAGGTCTAATCATTTCAGCAAAGCGCTCAAAATCCTCATCATCCTTTTTCTTGGATGGCTTAGGAGGAAAAGGCATGGGTTTCTAAACCCATGGTTCTCTTTCTTTACCGTGCTTCCTAGCAACACAGTCTCTCTTATCATAACGTTGATTCTTTGATTGTGGGTTATCAAGATCAATAGCCGGTTCAATCTCTACGTCATTATTATTACTCGGTTGAGCATCAACATGAACATCATTATTAGCATTATCACTAGGTTCATGTTCATCACTAGATTGTGTTTCAACATCAGAAATAGAAATATCATTGGGATTCAAAGGTGTGTCTATAACAGGTTCACTGGAAGCATGCATAGTCCTATCATTTTTTTTCTTTTTATTAGAAGGACTAGGTGCATCAGTATTAATTCTCTGAGAATATTGCTCAACTCTCTTAGGATGGCCCTCAGGATACAAAGGTTCCTGGGTCATTTTGCCACCTCTAGTCATAACTCTAACAACATTATCATTGTTCTTATTATTTAACTCATTGAGCAAATCATCTTGTGCTTTAAGTACTTGTTCTACTTGAGTGGTAACCATAGAAGCATGTTTACTAATAAGCTGAAGATCACCTTTAACTCTAGATATATAATCACTCAAGTGTTCAACCATATAAGCATTGTGTTTCAATTGTTTACCAAAGTAAGCATTGAAGTCTTCTTGTTTAACAATAGAATTTTCAAACTCATCCAAGCATTGACTAGCAAACTTAGTAGGTGGTATTTCACACTTATAAATCTATAGAGAGAATTTAGCTTTACTACCTGTGTCAGGTTATCAAGACCATGTATCTCTTCAATAGGCGGTAAATTCTTAACATCTTCAGCTTTAATATCTTTTTCTTTCATAGATTTATTTGCCTCTTGCATATCTTCAAGACCTAGAAATAGAATACCCCTTTTCTTCAGAGTTTGCTTAGGAGTTGGTTCAGGAAGTGTCCAATCATTATCATTACTCAATATATTATTCAATAGCAATTCAGCTTGCTCAACAATTCTTTCCCTAAAAACACAACCAACACAACTATCCAGGTGGTCTCTGGAAGCATCGATTAGTCCATTATAAAAGTGAAAGTGCGTTACGTCGACTAGAGGGGGGGTGAATAGGCGATTTTTATGAATTCTTCACTGAGGAATTTTAGGGTGAGGAAATTCCTAAGCGAAGAACTACTTGCAGCGGAATAAGTACTCAGGTATAAGCATAACAGAGCAACTGCATAGTCATCATGATGAAATGAAAGACAAACATAGAGTATAGAAAGCGTAAACACAGGATAAGCAGGATGAAGACAAACAGACTGTAGAAATAGGATTGAGGAAATAGAGAAAGTCTTCAGTCAAAGTCTTCAAACAATAATGATCAGGTACATCAACACACAATTGAGGAAATGAAAGAGTTGAGGAAATAGAACCAGTAGGCTTGGTGAAGACAATGATTTGGTCGACCAGTTCCAACTGATGTGACAGTTGTACGTCTGGTTGGAGCGGCTGAGTATTTAAACTCGAGGACACACAGTCCCGGACACCCAGTCCTCACCGTATTCTCCTTGAGCTAAGATCACACAAATCTCGCCCAACAGTAGTGGTAAGTCTTCACAAGTGACTTCCAAACCTTCACAGACTTGGTCACTCAACAATCCACAATTCCTCTTGGAAGCTCAGACCATGACGCCTAACCGTTTGGAGGATACACAGTCCTCAAAGGTAACAAGCGTCGATTCCACATAGGAACAGTCTCTTCAGTGATGTTCAATCACTTTGGGGTTTGTAGGTTTGGGTTTGGGATTTGGGGTTTTCCTCACTTGACGATTTTCGCTCAAAGTCCTCGGAGGATGGGATGCTCTCAAATGACAAGTGTCAGTTTCTCTCGGAGCAACCAACCAGCTAGTGGTTGTACGGGGTGGCTATTTATAGCCTAGGGAGCAACCCGACATGATAAGACATAAATGCCCTTGGCTGATATGACCATTAGGTGGTAGGATATTTTGGGACAGCTGGCGCATGGCTCAGCAACGGTCAGATATTTGAGGTTCGAATTCCTCAGGGCTATAATGTTCCTCACTGTGTAGGCAATCCGCACTGGCGAATTCCTAACTCCTCAGTCAGAACATATTTCTCAGAGACCAGAAGATCTTCATCTCTGTCACTGAAGAAATCGATTGAACTGATATGAGATTTACAATGGCTTCACTCGAAGGATTGGGTAGGTGTAGGATTTTGAGATGAGCATCACTTGGAAATTAGTTTCCTTAGTATTACCTCGACCCCCTTTAACAGTACGGTGTTTCCTATGACTCAAGAAAGAGAAAATGAAACTACGAAAACAAAAGTCTTCACGCTTCAGATTCCTCGCATGGATATTGAAGTCTTCAAGGTCACACCAATTTCTTCACTTTCAAAGTCTTTAGGAGAACCAAAGTCTTCAATCGAAGACATCCATTTTTAGGGGTCGACTTTCACTGTAAATATCAAACTCCTCATTGACTTATAGAGCACATGTACACTCACAAACATATTAGTCCCTTAACCTATAAGTCTTCAATACACCAAAATCACTAAGGGGCACTAGATGCACTTACAAAAAGATATCAAGTATTTCATTTTTCTTGAGACGATGATCAGGCAAAGCATTAAGTAATAGGAGAAGCCTCCACCAAGCTTGTGGGAGACTCTCTTCTTTAATTTGCACAAAATTAAATATTTCCTGCGAGGCAACTTGTTTCTTATGAGCAGGGAAATATTTTGCAGAGAAGTAATAAATCATATCCTGAGGACTACGCACACAACCATGAGCAAGAGAATTAAACCATATCTTAGCATCACCCTTTAATGAGAAAGGAAACAATTTAAGAATGTAGTAATAGCGAATTATTTCCTCATGAGTAAATAGGGTGGCTATATCATTCAATTTAGTAAGATGTGCCACAACAGTTTCAGATTCATAGCCATGGAAAGGATCAGATTCAACCAACGTAATTAATTCATGACCGACAAAGAATTCATAATCTTTATCAGTAATACAGATAGGTGAAGTAGCAAAAGTAGGGTCATATTTCATTCTAGCATTCAAAGACTTTTCTTGCAGCTTAGCTAACAGTTTCTTAAGATCATATATATCATTCCAAGCAAGAAAGTCTCTAGCAGTTTCTTCATCCATAACATAACCCTCAAGCACAACAGGCAATTCATATCTAGGGGCAGAATCTTCATCATCACTTTCATTAATATCATCAGATTCAATAATTTCATTCTCTCTAACCCTAGCAAGTTGTTCATCAAAAAATTCACCTAGTGGCACATTATTATCAAGCAGAGAAGTAGTATCATCATAAGCATCATACATAGCATAAGTGGCTTCATCAATGACACGCGGCATATCAAAATCAATAGCAGGTGTAGGTGTCGCAAGTTTACTCAGAATAGAAGGTGAATCAAGTGCAGAGCTAGATGGCAGTTCCTTACCTCCCCTCATAGTTGAGGGAAACATCTTGGTTCTTTGATCTTTGAAATTCCTCATAGTGATCAATAGATATAAACCCCAAGTGACTCTATGCTCCCTGGCAACGGCGCCAGAAAAAGGTCTTGATAACCCACAAGTATAGGGGACCACAACAGCTTTCGAGGGTAGAGTATTCAACCAAAATTTATTGATTCGACACAAGGGGAGCCAAAGAATATTCTCAAGTATTAGCAGCCGAGTTGTCAATTCAACCACACCTAAAAACTTAATATCTACAGCAAATTATTTATTAGCAAAGTAGTATGGAAGTAACGGTAATGGTGGCAAAAGTAACAATAGCAGTTTGGTAGCAATCGTAATAGTGGCAACTAAGAAGTAACTTAACAAAGATCAATATGCGAAAAGCTCGTAGGCAATGGATCAATGATGGATAATTATGTCGGGTGCAGTTCATCATGCAACATTTATAACATAGGGTGACACAGAACTAGTTCCAGTTCATCAATGTTATGTAGGCATGTATTCCGAATATAGTCATACATGCTTATGGAAAAGAACTTGCATGGCATCTTTTGTCCTACCCTCCCATGGCAAAGGGGTCCTATTGGAAACTAAGGGATATTAAGGCCTCCTTTTAATAGAGTACCGGACCAAAGCACTAACACTTAGTGAATACATGAACTCCTCAAACTACGGTCATCACCGGTAAGTGTCCCGACTATTGTCACTCCGTGGTTTGCCAGATCATAACACGTAGTAGGTGACTATAACTTGCAAGATAGGATCAAGAATACTCATATATTCAAGAAAACATAATAGGTTCAGATATGAAATCATGGCACTCGGGCCCTAGTGACAAGCATTAAGCATGGCAAAGTCATAACAACATCAATCTTAGAACATAATGGTACTAGGGATCAAACCCTATCAAAACTAACTCGATTACATGGTAAATCTCATCCAACCCATCACCGTCCAGCAAGCCTATGATGGGATTACTCACGCACGACGGTGAGCATCATGAAATTGGTGATGGAGGATGGTTGATGATGACGATGGCGATGTATTTCCCTCTCCAGAGCCCCGAACGGACTCCAGATCAGCCCTCCCGAGGAAGAACAGGGTTTGGCGGCGGTTTCGTATCGTAACACGTGATGAATCCTTCTCTCTGATTTTGTTCTCCCCAAACATGAATATATGGAGTTGGAGTTGAGGTCGGTGGAGCTCCACGGGGCTCACGGGGCCCACGAGGCAAGGGGCGCGCCCTAGGCGAGGCGCGCCCCCCACGCTCATGGTCAGGGTATGGGCCCCCTTCTGTTGATTCTTTCGCCAATATTTTTTATTAATTCTAAAATGTGCCTCCGTGAAGTTTCAGGTCATTCCGAGAAATTTTATTTCTGCACAAAAATAACACCATGGCAATTCTGTTGCAAACATATTAGTCCCTTAACCTATAAGTCTTCAATACACCAAAATCACTAAGGGGCACTAGATGCACTTACAATCTCCCCCTTTTTGGTGATTGTTGACAATATAGGTTAAGTTTTCCACGGGGATAAACATATGAATTGAAAGTACTCCAAATTGAGGAATTTGATTGCAAGATATATAAGAACTCCCCTTGAAGATGTGCATAGTGAGGTATTTGCTTTTGAAGCAATGCACATTTGAAGAGTAGAATCATGGAGAACCCCCCCTATATCTTGTAATTCATACACGCATTTAACATATGAAATGAAGAATTTGAAATGCATGATGAAATATGGTGACTGATGTGATTCAGCATGCGTGCATGCCATTAATGAGGAAATGGCATGCAGAAAAATAGAGCAAAAGTATCAGGTCACCATCGGACTTAAGTTTACAACTCATACAACAAAAGCTTCAGAAGAGTGAGAGTTGCAACTTAACAAAAAAACGCCCATATATATAGAGACCCGTTTGAAGAGTAACTCAAATTCCCCCCCCCCCTTTGTCATCAAATGACCAAAAGGGACGAAAAGTGAGGACTAACGCCCCTAAAGAATTTCTTTGCTAAGTTGATGGAGGAGCGCTAGCGTTGTCGGCGTCGGTTGTTGGAGTAGGGCCTACTGCAGTGTCGTCCAGATATTCATTTTCGTCGGATCGCAGGATGAAGAATATGAGCTGGGCACCAAAGGAGGAACTTCAACTTTCTTGATTTTCTTCGGTGGAGGCTTAGACCAGTCGAAGTCCTGCTTGAAACCCATCCGCTTGAGATCTTCAGCACCGTAAAGGTGAGATAGTATAGCCTAGGTGTGATCAAACACTTCATTAAGGTAGTAATGGTTCTTCTTCACTGAATTATATGTGGCAGTCATGTTGTGAAGAATTGAACGAAACTGACGTTTTACCCATTTGTGATTGCGATCCACCTTTTGATGAAGACTGAGGAGAAGCTCATGATCAGTCATCAACCTTGCAGCTGTTGCCTGAGGACTTTGCTTGGATGCATTAGCGGCAGTGTCATGAGTAGCAGAGTCATCATTGGTGTAGTATGAAGCAGCTTTGCAAATCTGTCCATCCAATGGTCGAATGCCCTCATCTATAACAACAGTGGCCTTGCCCTTTTCATCAGCTGAGGAAAATGTCCATTTGAGGACTTCGATTGGGGGCAAGTAGCTGCCATGGTTGAGTGTATCAGCTTTGTAGTTGAGAGTGAAGACCTTGATCTGAGGAATCTCATAATACAAGGAGCATAAGGCTTCAACTCAAATGGGGACATCACAACGTTTGCCAAAGTCCTCATGAAGAAATCATGATAGTTTACGGGAATACCCTGCATGATGTTGAAAAGCAGATTCTTCATGATGCCAACGACTTCTTCATCATTCGAGTCGTGGCCTTTGATTGGACTCAATGTCTTCGTCAGAATGCGATAGACTGTCCTTGGCACATATTGCAATTCCTTCACAAGGAATTTTGTCCTTGAGGCTTGTCCAGGCTTCAATGGCTTCATCATCACTTGCATGAAATTATCTGACAGCTCAGCTTCAGAGTAGATGAGACGTGCACCTTCTGGGGGAGGACTGACAGGCATGGCCTGAAGCAATTCAGTAGCCGGTGCCTTATAGTGTGTGTTCTCTGTCATCCAGTCCAACACCCATGAGTTCACATCTTCAGCATTGCCGGTGATGTGCAGTGTCGCATAGAATTGAAGAATGAGTTCTTCATTCCAATCGCATATGTCAGTGCAAAAATTGAGCAGGCCATCATGATGAATGGTAGCGAGGACTGGCATGAAGCAAGGCAGTGATTCCATATCCAAGTGAGGAATATGCTCATGGTCGAAGACTTTGTCCTTGTTGAAGAGCACTGAAGAATAGAAATTAGCTTGACTAGCTATCCAGAAGTGCTTCCTCCTCAGCCGAGCAGAATCATATGGATTGTAATCAGTAAAGAATACATGCTCATTGAAGAAGGCATCAGCCTTGAACTTCGGAGTTTTGGAGAATGGATTCTTCGACTGTGGCTGAGGGGTGTCAGTGATTTGAAGAATGACTTCTGGAATGTCAATCTCTGGAGCCGTAGGCTGAGGAATTTCAGCATTTGCTTCAGCGGAAGCCTGGGCCTCCATTTCTTTAGCAACATTTTCATCAGCACTAGTGGCTGGAATCTCTTCATGAGTGGAAGGGGCATTGTGGATTTCATCAGAACCCATCTAAACTCCAGTTGGAGCTGGGGACTGAGGAATTTGTTATATCAGTGTGAACAGAGGAGAGTTGGGGTGTTGACTATCCCAAAAATCATCGTTCATCACTGGAGTGGTGCAGCCAATGTCCAGATCCTCATCCACTTCCATTTCTTCAACGCCGGCCTCTTCAGTAGTGAACTGAGGTGTTGGCGATGATACATGGGGAGTTGAGCTGAAAGCCTCAACTTCAATTTCTTCATCCATCTGCTCTATGGAAGCAGCAGAGGGATTTTCATTAGCAGATTCTCCAGGAATCTGATATTCTTCACCATAAGGAACAAGTTCCTTTGATGGCATGCTTGCAAGAGGAACAACATCAATGGGATTGTCCATTGAACTTGTCAAAGTCTTCGCCTTCTTGGGGGCAGAAGATTCTGAGGCAGCTGATGCTTTCCTCTTCTTCATAGAGGCTCGCTCGCAGCTTTGGTTTTCTTCACTTCGAGACCAGAAGGAAGAACTGGGCTTGGTAGAGGTGCAGACGGAGCAGAGGGGGTAGGATCAATTTCTTCAGGCACAACTGATGCAGTTGGCCTGTCTTGAGCAATTTCTTTAGGCGCAGCGACAGAGTCTTCAGCTGGCCTGGCAGATTCTTCAGGCGCAACACTAGTGGTTGCCCTGGCAGTTTCTTCAGAGGCTGGAATTTCTTCAGTAGCCTTGGTGCTTGCAGTTTCATCAGCAGCCTGATTTTCATCAGCGGTGCTGGCAATTCCTTCTATGGCTTGAGCAGATGCTTCAGCCGGAGTGACTTCAATGTGCACAGGAGCAGCAACACTTGAAGTGAATTTCTTCGTTAGCTTGACGAATCTGACTTTGGCACCCTGCCATTCTGGCTTGTAGGCGTCAAATTCATCTCTGAGCTTTTTTATGTCAGCTTGCAGTGCAATGAGCTGCTCAGGCGAAAGACTGAGGACATTGTCCTTTAGGTAGCGCTGCTTCTTGTACTACGCTTTCTTCACTGTCCTGGCTTGGTCATACTTCCATTTCTCTTCAGCAATGAACACGGTCACCATGTGACTTTGTCCAGGAGTGAGGCCCAAATCTGGCATTGGAGCATTTGGATCTTTGTGCCAAAGATCGATGAAATCGAGGATCTTCTTCGGATCCAGTAGAAGGGGCACAACACTTCCTTTGGCTCTAGCGGCCCATTGATGTCTGTCCTTGATGATATTGGCTAGTTCATCATCATCAGCCTCATCATCAGATGGAATTTGGAAGACCACCTGCTTCTTATGAGGACTTGGTCTAGTGCCTCGTCCAGCAGTGGCCTTTTTCTTCAGTAGAGATGGTCTAGCAGAAGAACTTGCAGAAGCTCATGAGGCAATTGATATGCCTGTGGTCCATTGGCAAGTGGCAAGATGCACAGGTGTCGAGGACTTTGCCAGAGGAGCTGAGGACTTTGAAGCCCGAGGAAGTTGAGCAGCTTGAGGAACTGGGGCAGCTTGAGGAATTTGCCTTGGTGGCACTAAGGAAATTGGCTATGAGGGCTTTGAAGAAGAACTTGGCTGTGAGGGCATTGCTGAGGAAGGTGGTTTCTTGGTTGGCTTCTTTGGCATAGCCTTCTTGCTTGAAGGAGCCTCAACAGCGGCAACGACAGCAGTAGAATCCTCATTAAATTTCTTCACTGCTTCTTTGGCCTGCTTGGCCAACTTAGCTTGCCGCCTGGCCCACTCATCAGCATAATCCTCACCATGTTTAAGGCTTGTTGGATCTGCTATTTGGCCAGGTGCTAGAGGAGGTCTTGAGCATGGAGGGTTAAGAGCGAATTTCTTCATGTATTTGGGAGTAACATATATGTACTCCCTCCACTCTCTTGCCCATCTTCTTTCAATCCTATGGATGCGCACTTTGCGCTCATTCTTCGTCTCCTTGCCATGAGTAGCCTCATCAGGCGTGCAGTACCCTGCATAGATGTCCGCAGGGATCTCAAAGGTAGTATTGACTTCAAGCTTCTTTCCTCCTTTCTGAGGCCGTTTACCATCTGCCATTTTCTTCAGCTAAGGAATTTGCACAATCGAGTTCTCTGAAGAAGTATGCAACTTTTCTTTGAGGAATGCTACAAATGAGTTAAGTTGATGAGAACCTAGTGATTCAGCAGTAGACATGTGTACCTGTGAACAGAGTACCGGTGCGAAGAATTTGGAGAGGTCATATGCATTCTCAGAAATTTTTGCAAAACTGAACAAGTTTGAGGAAATTGACCCGATATGTCTTGAACAATTTCACTAAGCGTTCTTTGACTTGGGTTCTAGAGTTGTGCGAATCGTGAGATTCACACAATTGAGGAATCATGAAGAAAAACGTCACTTAGAGAAACAGATCAAGAACTGAAGATTTGTGCTAGGTGTTTAGAGTGTGGAGCTTGAAGAATAAACACCTTTTGTAGATTTTATGAAGATCATCAGTAGAATAAATGTGATAAAAGTAACTTTTAATTACCCTTGATGAAGAACACGACGAACAAGAGGTGTAGATTTAGAAGTTCGTCGGCTCGGATCTTCCACGCCCTAACTTGGCGGAGGAAGACGTCTATGGCGGCGGCGGAGGGAAGATTTCCGCGGCCGACGCGAGTACGACGACGACGAGCTCGAGGCAGTGAAGCTCTTCCTCACCGGCGACGATGGAGATAGCAGCGACGCTAGGGCTTGAGAAGCTCGAGCGAGGGAGTGAGGTCGAGCGGAGTAAAAGTGAAATGAGGGAGGGAAGGGGGTATTTATAGCTGAGGTGAAAAATTGTTCACCCAAAGAATTTAGACGAACATGCCCCTGACCCTTCTCATTCGCGCGACATGTGTCACCCACGTACTGAGAGGTGGAGATCATGGGCGAATAGATAAGTATACCGTGGAATGCGTAATGGTTTGAGTGGCAAAAGCCGAAAATTCGGATAAGAATATTTTAAAGTTTCGTTCGCAATTTCTTCAACTGACAAGGACACAATGAAGAATTTGAACGAGTTTCAAATAGAACGCACATGAAGAATTTGTGAACAGACTGGGCTGAGTTTAGCATAGAGGGGGAAGTCCGATCACATTCACTTAGCAGAAAAGTCAACTTGAAGAATTAGCAATAAGTGAATGCTGTAGAGGACATAAAATCATAGGACAAATGTTTCCTACAAGCAGTGGTAGTTACCACCACTTGTGTTTTGTATATTGTATATATATGTCAAAATCGAGAGTATGTACGTGTAATATGTAGTATATAACAATGATTAGGTAGTATATATACTAATTTTTAGGTAGTATATACCATGTTTTGAGTATGCTCTTTTTTACATACAAATATGTGCGTATTTCATAAATATAACAAAAACTATGGGCCCATATGCAATTTTTTCATGTAACTTGCTTTGAAATATCTTAGATATAGTATACGTATATATTCAAAATGATAAAGTAGTATATATACTACCACATGGTAGTATATGAGACATATGGGGTAACTACCACCGGGTGGTAGGATGGATTTTCCCTATATATATATATATATATATATATAGTCAAATGAAGAACAACGACGGAAAGAGTGAAGACAATGCAAAGTAGAAGAATTTGAAAAACTGAGGAAATTCATAAATGAAGAAAAACTCAAATTGAAGAATTTCAACTTTGGTTGGTGGCGTAACCCACCGTATAAGAAAGCTGATTTCAGACACCGCGTACAACTCTTGTAGGGTTCTGAGAATCAATTTCTTCACACTTAGAGGGTTAGTCTTCATTGATTGAAGAAAAACGTTACTTCGTGCATTGCACATCTAAGTCATCAAGTCAGCATAAGTGTTAGGATGCGTGTTCTTTTCAAAGAACATTCGAAGATTCTAGGATATTTAGCTCACATCACAACTTGCTAAATCTCTTCTCATACAAGGGCTTTGTGAAGATATCAGCCAACTGGTCTTCAGTACTTGCATGGTCGATGGAGATGTTGCCCTTCAACACATGGTCACGAAGAAAATAACGACAAATCTGGATGTGCTTTGTCTTCAAGTGCTGAACTGGGTTGTGTGCAATCTTGATGGCACTCCCATTGTCACAGTAGAGTGGCACATTCTTCATGTTGATGCCGTAGTCCTTGAGTGTTTGCTTCATCCATAGTAATTGATCACAGCTAGATCCAGCAGCAATGTACTCAGCTTCTACAGTGGAGAGTGATATACAGTTCTGCTTCTTCAAGGACCAACATACCAAGGATCGTCCGAGGAAATGACATGTGCCTGACGTTGACTTGCGGTCCACCCGATCACCAGCATAGTCAGAGTCTGAATATCCAATGAGATCAAAGGAAGAGCCCTTGGGATACCATAATCCAAGTGTTGGTGTGTGAGCTAGATATCGAAGAATATGCTTCACAGCCTTATGGTGTGATTCCTTCAGTGTAGCTTGAAATCGGGCACACATGCAAACACTAAGCATAATATCCGTCCTAGATGCACATAGGTACAATAAAGATCCAATCATGGAGCGGTATACCTTTTGATAGAAGTCTTTACTATTTTCATCAGTGCATAGATGGCCATTTGTGGGCATAGGAATTTTGACGCCTTTGCAATCTTGCATGCCGAATTTCCTCAATAGATCCTTGAGGTATTTCTCCTAAGATATGACTATGCCATTGTATTGTTAACGAATCTGAAGACCTAAGAAGAATTTCAATTATCCCATCATAGACATTTTATATTCTTCACTCATCATATAGGCAAATTCATCACTGTAACGTTGGTTAGTACAGCCAAAGATAATATCATCAACATATATTTGGCACACGAATAATTCATCATCATATGTTTTGGTGAAAAGAGTTGGGTCAAGTGAACCGGGTTTGAAGCCTTTCTTCATGAGGAATTCCTTCAGTGTGTCATACCACGCCCGAGGTGCTTGCTTGAGGCCATAGAGGGCCTTGTTGAGTCTATAGACGTGATTTGGAAATTTTGGATCCTCAAAACCTGGTGGTTGAGCAACATATACTTCTTCCTCAAGCTTACCATTGAGGAATGCACTTTTCACATCCATTTGATGTAAGATGATATTATGATGGTTAGCATAAGCAAGCAATATGTGAATAGCCTCAAGTCTAGCAACAGGTGCAAAAGTTTCATCGAAATCAATTCCTTCAACCTGTATGTAGCCTTGAGCTACATGACGAGCCTTGTTCCTCACCACGAGGCCATTTTCGTCTTGCTTATTGCGGTAGATCCATTTGGTACCGATGATGTTGTGCTTGCGTGGGTCTGGTCACTTGACAAGCTCCCACACATTGTTGAGCTCGAATTGATGCAATTCATCTTGCATGGCTTGAATCCACTCAGATTCCATGAATGCTTCATCAACTTTAGTGGGCTCTGTGATAGAGACAAATGCAAATGCCCACAAAAGTTAGATAAATGTGAAGCTTTTGAGCGCATGAGGGGACCTGGTGCTTTGATGACATCAATGATCTTCTCAACTTGCACTTCATTTTCAATGCGAGGATGTGCGGGTTGACGACTTTGCTTGGGCCCAGAAGTTTCTTCATGACCAGTTTCTCCAGCAGCACCAGCAGTATTTTCTTCACAATCAGGAATGACTTCTTTAGCAGATTCTTCGGTAGGGATGACATCCTCAGTAGCTTTGAACTTGATGGATTCCTCAAGTGACATTTCATCTAGCACAGGAGGTAGGTGCTTTCTTTGTGAGCCATTAGTTTCATCGAATCGCACATCTACAGTTTCAACAACCTTGTGATGATTGATGTTGAAGACTCTGTAGGTGTGCGAGTCCTTTCCATAACGAAGCATAAAACTCTCATGTGCTTTCGGTGCAAATTTAGAATGATGGTGAGGATCTCTAATCCAACATTTAGCACCGAAGACTTTGAAATAACTTACATTGGGTTTCTTGTCAGTGAGGAGTTCATATGAGGTCTTTTTGAAGAATTTGTGAAGATATACCCTGTTGATGATGTGGCACACAGTATCAATTGCTTCTGGCCAGAAATGGTGAGGCGTCTTGTATTCATCAAGCATAGTACAGGCCATCTCAACAAGAGTCCTATTCTTGCGCTCCACGACACCATTCTGGTGAGGAGTATAAGGAGCAGACAATTCGTGAGTAATACCAAGCATATCGAAATATTCATCGAGGCTAGTGTTCTTGAACTCAGTTCCATTATCACTCCTAATATGCTTGATCTTCACACTGAAGTTTGTGGAAGCCCTTGAGGAAAATCGTCTGAAGTTCATGCACTTCATTTTTGTAAGTGATGATATGCACCCATGTGTAACGAGAATAGTCATCAACTATGACAAAGCCATATAATGATGCAGGGATAGTGAACGTGGCATAATGAGTAGCGCCAAATAGATCCATATGAAGTAATTCAAAGGGACGAGAAGTGGTCATGATAGTCTTCGAGGGATGTTTGGATCTGGTGATCTTTCCAGCCTCACAAGCCCCACAAAGATGATCTTTGAGGAATTTGAAACCCTCGATGCCAATGACATGCTTCTTCTTCGCGAGTGTATGCAAGTTCCTCACCCCAGCATGACCAAGTCGTCGATGCCATAACCAGCATTCTGAAGCTTTTGCAAGTAGACATGTGGCAGGTTGTGGTCCTGCAGAGAAATCAACAATATACAAGTCTCCTTTCCTAAAGCCTTCGAAGACTTTGGAGTTGTCAGATTCCATTAGCACAAGGCAGCGAAATTTTCCAAAGACAACAACCATATCAAGATCACAAAGCATTGAGACAGACATAAGATTGAATCCTAAGGACTCAACAAGCATGACTTTGTCCATGTGTTTATCCTTTGAGATTGCAACCTTACCTAGACCCAATACCTTGCTTTTGCCTTTGTCAGCGTAGGTGATATGCTTCAGATGAGATGGTGACAAATCAGTGTCCATCAACAAGCTCCTGTCACTAGTCATGTGATTTGTACATCCACTGTCAAGGACCCACTCAGTAGCTTTGGGTTGTTCATCCTGCAGATGAATTAATGCATCTTACGAACCCATATACTTCATCAGTGAAGAATATGATATCAATTTCATCAACACTAATAGATATAGCAATATGAGGACATGAGAAATGAATGATTCATTTCTTCATGATTAGCTTGCATCCTTTCAAGCGCATTCAGGTCTCCAGCAAATTCTTCAGACGAGTAAGTTCGTCTGGAGACCTGACCCTGCATAAGGATTAGTTCTTTTTCTTCACCACCCACATTTGGAGGGGTGGCAAAGAGTTCATCATTTTGCGAGTTCCATAAGAAAAAGATGGCATAGAAGCCAAAGCACTTCGTTTCATAGGAGATTAGTTAGGATAAGCATATGCATAAGCAGAGAAATTCTTCGAGGACTTATGAACATAATGGTTTGAAGAATAATGCACATATTCATAGCCCTTTGACTTTCCCTGCGAAACAGAAGCGTTAGCATGATGATGTTCATATGAGGATTTTGATCCGCGTGAGGAATTTGATCCATATGAGGAATTTGGTCTATATGAGGACTTGGATCCATAAGAAGAATTTGGTCCATATAAAGAATTTGATCTAGGGTTCCTATTCTTCATGGGTGGTGTCATGATGACATTCACCTGAAGATTTTCAAGGCACCTTTTGGGAACCCAGATTTTCTTCATAGGGGGAGCGTTCCTGCAGTTAGTTCCAACATATCAAGCAAATACTTCACCGTTCTGATTTCCTAAACAGTTTATAGTTGGAGTCAAATGACTCATCACAGGAATATGAAGAATTAGAGGTAAAACCAGATAAAGTGCATGGATCTACAGGAGGTCCTTTCACAGCAACCCATGAGGTTTTGGGATACTGCTTAGGTTTCCAGTAGGTCCCATCAGCATTGAGTTTCCTCTCAAATGCAATACCCTCTTTCCTAGGGTTCCTGTTCAAGATCTTATTTTTGAGCACATCACATAGAGTCTGATGCCCTTTGAGGCTTTTGTAAATGCCTGTCACATACAATTCCTTCAGCCCTGTATAATCATCAGTGATGCATGTGGTATCCTAAGATGAGGAATTTGTAACCACCAAGACAATTGAAGAATTTGCAGTAATAGAAGCATTTGAACATTCAGGTGATGAATTAGCAAAAATTCACGCTCAATGCATTTCAGACTTGGTGGAATAAATTCTTCCTGAGCGGAACTGATCTTTTGAGCAAGCAATGAATCATTTTCCTTCTGAAGATCTTCATAGCTCACTTTTAACTTCTCAAGATCTTGCTTTCTCTGAAGAAATTCATAAGAAAGCTTCTCATGATCAGTTAAGAGAGTGTTATGATGATTTTGAAGGTTGTCAAACCGAGTTTGAAGTCTCTGAAGATTATCTGTCAGAGTCTTAGTTCGATTCAATTCCTCACCCAACAGGTCATCGCTTCTGTCTAGTTGATTTTGAATCTTTTCTAAAGCCTTCTGTTGTATAACAGAAATTTTAGCAAGTTTTGAATAGCTAGGCTTAAGATTGTCATCAGATTCATCCTCACTAGAGTCAGAGGGGGAATGTTTGAGTACCTTGGCACCTTTTGCCATGAAGCAATAGGTGGGATCATAGTCATCGTTGCCCTTGTCAGCAGAGTCGGGGAAGTCATTTTCTTCAGTATTGAAGATGGACTTGCTGACGTAAGCAGTACGAGGGCTAGGCAAGCCACACCAGAGTCAGATTCCTCAGATTCCTCCTCTTCCACATTATCCTCAAATTCTGCTTCAGAGTCCATTTCCTTGCCAATGAATGCCTGGGCCTTCTCGGAACTGCTCTTCTTGTGAGATGAAGACTTTGAGGATTTTGATGATAAAGATTTTGAAGATTTCTTCTTCTTCTTTGAGTCATCAGAATCGTCATCTTTGTACTTCTTCTTCTTTGATTCCTTTTCCCATAGAGGACAGACAGACATGTAGTGACCAGGTTTCTTGCATTTGTGGCAAATTCTCCTTTTGTGGTCACGGTACGAGGGATCATCATTTCTTGAAGACTTTCTAAAAAGGCCGCGGTGAGAGAACTTCTGGAATTTCCTCACGAGCATTGCTAGCTCCTGGCTCAATTCTTTAGGATCACCAAGGCTGCTACCAGAATCCTCAGCTTCGGACTCAGATACTGCCATGGCCTTCAGTGCACATGATCTTCCGTAGCTCGGTCCATAGAGATCTCTCTTCTCAGCAAGCTGGAACTCATGAGTGTTTAGCCTCTCGAGGATATCAGCGGGATCAAGTGACTAGTAATCAGCTTGTTCTTGAATCATCAATGCGAGGGTATCAAATGAGGTGTCAAGTGATCTCAGCAATTTCTTCACCACCTCATGATCGGTGATATCAGTGGCACCAAGTGCTTGAAGCTCATTTGAGATGTCAGTGAGGCGATTGAAGGTTTGCTGAACATTTTCATTGTCGAGTCTTTTGAAGCGGTTGAAGAGGTTGCGAAGAACGTCAACTCGGGAGTCACGTTGAGTTGAGACTCCTTCTTGACCTTGGACAACCTATCCCAAATCAGCTTAGCAGTTTCCAGTGTAGTCACACTGCCGTACTGACCTATGCTCAGTTGGCCACATATGATATTCTTCGCTTGAGAATTGAGTTGCTTGAATCTCTTCACGTCAGTAGCATTCAGAGACGGAGTGACTGAGGGAATTCCATTTTCCACAACGTACCAGAGATCGTTATCAATTGCCTCAAGATGCATACGCATCTTGTTCTTCCAGTAGGGGTAGTCCGTCCCATCAAAGGTAGGACACCCAGCCGAGATCTTGATCATACTTGCAGTCGACATAACTAAAACTCCAGGCGGTTAAACCAAAATCACACAGAACAAGGGAGTACCTTGCTCTGATACCAATTGAAAATGCATTACGTCGACTAGAGGGGGTGAATAGGCGATTTTTATTAATTCTTTGTTGAGGAATTTCAAGGTGAGGAAATTCCTAAGCGAAGAACTACTTGTAGCAGAATAAGTACTCAGATATAATCATAACAGAGCAACATCATAGTCATCATGATGAAATGAAAGACAAACACAGAGTACAAAAAGCGTAAACACAGGATAAGCAGGATGAAGACAAACATACTGTAGAAATAGGATTGAGGAATTAGAGAAAGTCCTCAGTCAAAGTGTTCAAATAGTAATGATCAGGTACATCAACACACAATTGAGGAAATGAAAGAGTTGAGGAAATAGAACCAGTAGGCTTGGTGAAGACAATGATTTGGTCGACCAGTTCCAACTGCTGTGACAGTTGTACGTCTGGTTGGAGCGGCTGAGTATTTAAACTCGAGGACACATAGTCCCGGACACCTAGTCCACACCGTATTCTCCTTGAGATAAGATCACACAAATCTCGCCCAACAGTAGTGGTAAGTCTTCACAGGTGACTTCCAAACCTTCACAGACATGGTCACTCAGCAATCCACAATTCCTCTTGGATGCTCAGACCATGACGCCTAACCGTCTGGAGGATACGCAGTCCTCAAAGGTAAGAAGCGTCGGTTCCACATAGGAATGGTCTCTTCAGTGATGTTCAATCACTTTGGGGTTTATAGGTTTGGGTTTGGGATTTTGGGTTTTCCTCACTTGACGATTTTCTCTCAAAGTCCTCGGAGGATGGGATGCTCTCAAATGACAAGTGTCAGTTTCTCTCGGAGCAACCAACCAGCTAGTGGTTGTACGGGGTGGCTATTTATAGCCTAGGGAGCAACCCGACATGATAAGACATAAATGCCCTTGGCTGATATGACCGTTAGGTGGTAGGATATTTTGGGACAGCTGGCGCATGGCTCAGCAACGGTCGGATATTTGAGGTTCGAATTCCTCAGGGCTATAATGTTCCTCACTGTGTAGGCAATCCGCACTAGTGAATTCCTAACTCCTCAGTCAGAACATATTTCTTAGAGACCAGAAGATCTTCGTCTCTGTCACTAAAGAAATCGATTGAACTGATATGAGATTTCCAATGGCTTCACTCGAAGGATTGGGTAGGTGTAGGATTTTGAGATGAGCATCACTTGGAAATTAGTTTCCTTAGTATTACCTCGACCCCCTTTAACAGTATGGTGTTTCCTATGACTCAAGAAAGAGAAAATGAAACTACGAAAACAAAAGTCTTCACGCTTCAGATTCCTCGCATGGATATTGAAGTCTTCAAGGTCACACCAATTTCTTCACTTTCAAAGTCTTCAGGAGAACCAAAGTCTTCAGCCGAAGACATTCATTTTTAGGGGTCGACTTTCACTGTAAATATCAAACTCCTCATTGACTTATAGAGCATGTGTACAATCACAAACATATTAGTCCCTTAACCTATAAGTCTTCAATACACCAAAATCACTAAGGGGCACTAGATGCACTTACAAAAAGATATCAAGTATTTCATTTTTCTTGAGAGCATGATCAGGCAAAGCATTAAGTAATAGGAGAAGCCTTCACCAAGCTTTATGGGAGACTCTCTTCTTCAATTCGCACAAAATTAAATATTTCCTGCAAGGCAGCTTGTTTCTTATGAGCAGGGAAATATTTTGCAGAGAAGTAATAAATCATATCCTGAGGACTACGCACACAACCATGAGCAAGAGAATTAAACCATATCTTAGTATCACCCATTAATGAGAAAGGAAACAATTTAAGAATGTAGTAATAGCGAATTATTTCCTCATGAGTAAATAGGGTGGCTATATCATTCAAAATATTAAGATGTGCCACAACAGTTTTAGATTCATAGCCATGGAAAGGGTCAGATTCAACCAAAGTAATTAACTCAGGATCGACTGAGAATTCATAATCTTTATCAGCAATACAGATAGGTGAAGTAGCAAAAGCAGGGTCATATTTCATTCTAGCATTCAAAGACTTTTCTTGCAGCTTAGCTAACAGTTTCTTAAGATCATATCTATCATTGCAAGCAAGAAAGTCTCTAGCAGTTTCTTCATCCATAACATACACTACAAAAAAACATCCATGTAATTTTGGGCCAAACGAAAAAAAATATGTCATACTTATGACACTTCTATGATGATAATTGTGACAAAACCCGGTATCATCATAGATGTGGTGGACTCCTACTTCTATGACAAAAAATCATGACAGAAAATGGGCTTTTCGTCCTGGGCGGGCCGGAGACGCAGCTGAGGGAGTCCTGGATTAGGGGGTCCTCGGACAGCTGGACTATATACTTTGGCCGGACTGTTGGACTATGAAGATACAAGATTGAAGACTTTGTCCCTTGTCCGGGTGGGACTCTCCTTTGCGTGGAAGGCAAGCTTGGCAATCCGGATATGTAGATCTCCTTCTCTATAACCGACTCTGTGTAACCCTAGCCCCCTCCAGTATCTATATAAACCGGTGGGTTTAGTCCGTAGGACAAGAACAACAATCATACCATAGGCTAGCTTCTAGGGTTTAGCCTCTACAATCTCGTGGTAGATCAACTCTTGTAATACTCATATCATCAAGATAAATCAAGCAGGAAGTAGGGTATTACCTCCATCGAGAGGGCCTGAACCTGGGTAAACATTGTGTCCCCCGCCTCCTGTTACCATTACCCTTAGATGCACAGTTCGGGACCCCTGAGGGAGTCCCGGATTAGGGGGTGTCCGGATAGCCGGACTACCAGCATCGGCCAAACTATCATCGGCCGGACTATCATCATCGACCGGACTCCAAGACTATGAAGATACAAGATTGAAGACTTCGTCCCGTGTCCGGATGGGACTTTCCTTGGCATGGAAGGCAAGCTTGGCGATACGGATATGTAGATCTCCTACCATTGTAACCGACTCTATGTAACCCTAGCCCTCTCCAGTGTCTATATAAACCGGATGGCTCTAGTCCGTAGAACAACAACAACCATTACAATCATACCATAGGCTAGCTTCTAGGGTTTAGCCTCCTTGATCTCGTGGTAGATCCACTCTTGTAAACATCCACAATATCAATATCAATCAAGCAGGACGTAGGGTTTTACCTCCATCAAGAGGGCATGAACCTGGGTAAAACATCGTGTCCCTTGTCTCCTGTTACCATCCGCCTAGACGCACAGTTCGGGACCCCCTACCCGAGATCCGCCGGTTTTGACACCGACATTGGTGCTTTCATTGAGAGTTCCTCTGTGCCATCACCGATAGGAAGGATGCCTCCTCCCGTCTTCAAGGACGGTATTTTCGCCAAAGGAGCCTTGGCCGCCGGCCAAACTATCCGGCTAGGTGGTTTTCTTATGACCGCCTGTCCGGCCACCGCTTCGACAATGACCTCTCAAGTCGTCAAAAGCAATCTTCACGTCAGCTCGGAATTCGCCGAGCGGCTGGATCCAATAGAGCTCTCGTCCGTAAACGAGCTCTTGGATCGCATCGCCGCCCTGGGAGTCACTACAGACTACAATCAGATTGGGCTTAAACCCGATCTGAGAGAGATTAACCCTTCCCAGGTCACCCACCACGTTGCAGTGGTAGAGGAACAATGCGGCGACTCTTCTCCTGTATTGAAAACTAGTCATGTCCGGGCTCCCGAACCCCCCATGCCGGATTCCCGCGGAGGGACGGACTTCGATCAAGCACTGAACTTAAAGTCAGGCATCGGACCAGACTCGTTGGACAACGTCCAGCAATCCAAGCTTCCAAATTTGGAAACTTCTCGGCCTTCGAGCCTTGAGATGGGTAGGGTTCCGGACTTAATTCCACCCACCCGCCCAGACATATGCGATCTATCTCTAATCTGGCAAGAGCCCGCTGAGACAGTACATCACTACTGGGCCAGATTCCTCCTGGTTATGGACAGGATAAAGGACTGCCGAGAGGAAAACGCAATCTCAATTTTTTGCAATAATTACACGGACGAGGGAATCTTGAACGCCGTCAGCCGTCGTGAAATTACACGCTTCGCCGACCTGGCGTCCATAGTACGAAAGTACTGTGCGATGGAGAGTTTCCGGACAACCGAAAATAAGTTTTGGGACAATCTGGCCCCGAATACAAACCTAGTCCGCAACAAAAGGGTGCATTACACTCAGGCACCAGATACAAAAACCAAAAAGCAAAAACCCCATAAAGGGCACGGAACCATACTGGAGGGATGGCTTAGCGGACCCTGTAAAATTCACAGTACAGAAGGCGCCGTCCCAACACATAGCCTTCGAGCATGTTGGATATTACGGCAGGTGGCCAAAAGTGGAGAGGAGCTTCTAGCCCCGGAAAACCACTCCAACAACATCGGTACGGTATCAACAGTCTTCGAGACTTTCACATCAAATAATATGCGGAAACGAACAATCCGCAGCCTCGCCGAAGTCTACCAAGTAGCAACAACCAATCCATGGAGCGACACAGCCATCACCTTCAACGCCAGCGACGAACCTAAATTCCGAACAGCCCGAGCTCCAGCCGCACTGGTACTTAGTCCAATAGTGGACGGCTTTCGACTTACAAAGTCCTCATGGATGGCGGCAGCGGATTAAACCTCATCTACGAGGAAACCCTTCAAAAAATGGAAATAGACTGGAGCCGCATTGAGCGAAGCAGCACAACCTTTAGAGGAATAATCCCTAACCAGGAGGTGCGCTGCACAGGAAAAATCACACTCGATGTGGTATTCGGCTCGCCGGACAATTGCAGATCCGAAGAAGTCACGTTCCAAGTGGCCCCGTTCAACAGCGGATATCACGCTATATTAGGACGAGAGGCATTCACAATTTTTCAAGCCGTACCCCATTACGGGTACATGAAGCTCAAAATGCCTGGGCCCAGCGGAATAATCACTCTCGTTAGTGATCCGGACATAGCACTCCGCGCCGAAAACAAGACAGCCGCATTAGCCTTAGAGGCACTATCCGAAGCCCTAGCGGCAGAGGAACTCACCGCACTGCGCTCTACGGTGAATAGGGACGATGTGATACTCGATAAGAGATCCAAGTCCACCTCCTTTAAACCAGCAGTTGAAATAGTAAAATTCCAGGTCCACCCAACGGACCCGACAAAGACGGCCTCCATCGGGGCACAATTGAACCCTGATGTAGACGCCGCACTGCGAGAATTCCTTCGGGAAAATTGGGACATTTTTTCCTGGCACCCCTCGCATATGCCCGGAATCCCACGTAGATTGGCAGAACACAGCCTAAACATCCTAAAAGGATTCAAGCCAGTCAAACAGGCTCTTCGACGATTTTCCGAACCCAAAAGACAGGCAATGGGAGAAGAGCTAGCCAAACTATTGGAAGCCGGATTCATCAGAGACATCAAACATCCGGATTGGCTAGCAAACCTGGTAATGGTACCAAAGAAGGACAAATCCTGGCGCCTATGTGTCAATTTCAAAGACCTAAATAAAGCCTGCCCAAAGGATCCCTTCCCCCTCCCCTGCATCGACCAAATCATCGATGCCACTGCAGGGCACGATTCATTGTGCTTCCTGGACGCATACTCCGGCTATCATCAAATCAAGATGGCAGAAGCGGATCAAGCCGCAACGGCATTCATTACTCCATATCGACCATTCTGCTTCAACATGATGCCCTTCGGACTTAAAAACGCCGGCGCAACATATCAGCGCATGATTCAGACATGTCTGGCTACCCAGATCGGCAAAACAGTAGAGGCATACGTAGACGACGTAGTCGTCAAAACTAAACACGTCGAAACTTTAGTAGACGACTTGAGGCTCACATTCGACAACCTCAGAGCATATGACATCAAGCTGAATCCGGAAAAATGCGTTTTCGGCGTACCAGCTGGAAAGCTGCTGGGCTTCATCGTATCCGGTAGAGGAATTGAAGCAAACCCAGCCAAGATCCGAGCTCTGTCATAGCTAGATATCCCAAAAGACCTCAAGCAAATACAAAAATTGACTGGATGCATGGCGGCTCTAAGCCGCTTTATCTCCCGTCTAGGAGAAAAGGCATTTCCCCTCTATCGCCTCCTTAGGCAAACCGAACACTTCGAGTGGACGGATGCTGCCACCGCCGGACTCGAAGAAATAAAGGCCATATTGGCAACAAATCCGGTCCTGGCTGCGCCCAACCTGGGTGAACCAATGTTGTTATACATTGCAGCAACGCATCACGTTGTAAGCGCGGTACTCGTCGTCGAACGAGAGACAGAAGGGCATAAATTCCCTCTTCAAAAACCAGTATACTACGTATCCACTGTGTTAACCCCCTGCAAGTCCCGTTACCCGCACTATCAGAAGATAGCATACGTGGTGTTCATGGCATCCCGGAAGCTCCGACACTACTTTCAAGAGTGTTCGATAATAGTGGCCTCTGAAGTACCACTTAACGACATTATAAACAACCGCGATGCGACGGGCAGGATTGCAAAATGGGCCATTGAGCTCTTACCATTTGATATAACTTACAAACCTCGGCGAGCTATAAAGTCACAAGTTTTGGCTGACTTTGTCGTTGAATGGACCGAAGCCGAACCCCCTAAAGAGTACGGCGCATACTCCAATTGGATTATGCACTTCGACGGCTCTAAAATGTTAGCCGGATTGGGGGCTGGCGTCGTATTGACGTCCCCGACCGGGGACACAGTCCAATACATACTTCAGATAATGTACATGGACTCCAACAACGCAGCCGAATACGAGGCCCTTTTACATGGTCTCCGGATGGCAATATCCATGGGCATTCAACGCCTAGAGGTGCGCGGGGATTCAAACCTCGCAATATCCCAAATAAACGGAGACTTTGACGCCAAAGATCCGAAAATGGCAGCATATCGCAATGCTGTCCTAAAAATGTTAGCCCGGTTTGAAGGACTTGAATTCCATCACGTAGCCCGGGATAATAACCAAGCAGCCGACGTACAGGCACGCATCGGCGCAAAACGCGACGATGTCCCTCCTAACATCTTCCTGGAACGGCTCTTCAAGCCATCCGTACTATGGGAAGAGGAGTCCGGAAATAACAAACCGGAACAAGCCGCACCAACCGGCGATTCAGCCGATGACATAACACCTTCCGCCCACGACATAATGGCAGTAATTGCCCCATGGACAGAACCATTCCTCGCCTACTTGCTTAGGCTGGAGCTTCCCGAAGACCAAAATGAGTCCCGCTGCATTGTCCGGTGATCTAAAGCCTACAAGGTCTATGAGGGAGAACTTTATAAGAAAAGCACAACCGGAGTCCTTCAAAGGTGTATCTCCGAAGAGGAAGGGCGAAACCTCCTGGCTGAAATTCATGCCGGACTAGGCGGACACCACGCCGCAGCTCGGGCCCTTGTAGGAAAGGCATTCCGTACAGGATTTTATTGGCCGACGGGCCGAGCAGATGCTCAGGACTTAGTCCAAAGATGCGTTGGTTGTCAGCTCTTTGCTAATCAGAGCCATATGCCACCCACCGCCCTCAAAACTATACCCATTACCTGGCCGTTCGCGGTCTGGGGGCTTGACATGGTTGGACCACTTAAAGGGGGAACCCACAAGCAAAGGTACCTATTGGTCATGGTGGATAAATTCACCAAATGGATAGAGGCCAAGCCAGTTAAAACGGCAGAGTCCGGACCAGTGATAGACTTTATATCCGGGGTAGTACACCGTTATGGTGTCCCCCACAGCATCATCACCAATAACGGCACGAACTTCACGGCCAATGAGGTTAAATCATGGTGCAAAAATACGGGCATCAAGCTCGATTACGCTTCAGTCTATCATCCTCAAACCAACGGTCAAGTGGAACGAGCAAATGGTCTAATAATGAGCGGCATCAAACCCAGACTAGTGCGGTCACTTACAAAATCTGACACGCACTGGGTAGAGGAGCTCGACTCCGTACTCTGGGGGCTGCGGACAACGCCTAACCGTACTACCAGATTCACACCATTTTTTATGGTATGCGGCGCAGAAGCAGTTTTGCCCTGCGACATAATTCATGACTCACCTCGAGTGCGCATGTACGAAGAAAGAGAAGCCGAGTTGGATCGGCAGGACAGCTTGGACGCATTGGAGGAAGAACGCGACGTCGCCAAGGCTCGTTCCGCATTCTATCAGCAGCAGGCTCGAAGATACCAAAGCAGAGAAGTACGGGCCAAGACTTACAACGTTGGCGAACTAGTTCTACGCCTGCCGGACAAGAAAAAGGACAAGCTCAAGCCCAAATGGGAAGGCCCCTTCATCATCGATCAAGTCCTGACCGGCGGAGCGTACCGTCTACGAAATTCATCGGATAACCGACTCGAGCCGAACCCATGGAACGCAGCCCGCCTCCGAAGATTCTATGCCTAGCGCCGGACTAAGAGTTCGTCCCTTTCCCCCCGTCCAAATTTTTTTTACTTCAGCTGCCTTTTGTTTATCTTTTTCTTCTCAACCCTATTCATCCAAGCCTTCAAGGGCCTACTTGCGCAACGTTCGAGCGCAGTTGATGTGCTATCCGCACTCATTATACCTGGGGGCTTCTTTACCAGAAGTTTAATTATAAGGGCTTCATGCCCAGCACATGTGTCAAGCCTCCACATGTACCTTTTATTCACCATTATATGCATCGATATGACTTAAGTTTTGGCCAAGCTGGGTTGCCTAGCTCCTGTGCTTACCCCTACGTTCCCGATTGTTCGGCTAGGAGGCAAAGGGAGCACCTCTGCGATTGTTACTGCTGGGTCAGCCGGATGTGTACCTCAGACTGGGTGAAGCCGAAAGCTAGCGTTCTTAAGGGAATATTCGGTCGGTGACTTAAAAGATGATTTTTTATCCACTTATTTATCTGCCCCCAGATGTTTTTCTGCTTTTTTCGCAGTCCGGACATGCACTTTAGGGCATGCCACCCCCAGAGGAAAGGAACCCTTAACGGAACTATTCTCCCTGGAAGATGTTTCTTACTACCCATGTAATATAACATAACTAGTTGGGCACTTGTCTGATAAAGCACTAATGACCCCTACGCCTGGTCTCCATGCATACCCCGGTTGTTTCATAACCGAGAAGGTATTCGGACACACTCCGGACTCTAGGGTCCCGAGGTCGAAGCGAAAAGGTCGGCAAAGACAAACGATCTACAATCCGGCTAGAAGGAATTTTATATGTCATTTTATAATACATTGTCAAATCGACTGATTGTATTCTTCCTCAATCCCGTCTAACAGGTTGTCTAATTTACAGTCCTGTTGAGAAAATTTAGCGGCCAACTCTACTTGGCCGTATACTAAACTCACAGGGATCTCCTTCCCATCGGGCCCCACAGGTCCGACTTCGGCCATGTGGTTGGGATCCGCCTTCTTGTACCGCGTCTTTACCATGGCCCAGGCCTCCCTGGCACCTTGGCAGCAGGCCGAAATCTTCCATAAATGGAAGCGCTGCCGCACTCCCTGCAGCTTCTCCTCAAGCTCCCCAAGACCCTCGGGTAAGGAGAATGCTGGCCATAAAGCCTGGATGACGCCGCTCATTGCCTGCCGAACTCGTTCGATCAGTTGCAACAATTTGGGAAGTTGATCACCCGTTGATACGGGCATCTCCTCCGCAGGGCGACCTGTGAGCATACCTACAGGCATATTCTGTCAAATTGACTTCCTTGCCCAACTCTTCTTTTCAAAGGAGTTCGCTCAAGCACTTACTATAGATGCCGCGACAAAGCCGCTGATTCTCCTTAACGGAGCCAGACAGCTCGGCCCGAATGCCTTTCAGCTCTTCTCCAAGCTGGGCATGGGCATCCTGGAGCTTGTTCCTTTCATGCTGCACCTTATGCAGCACCCTCTCGCCGGCCTTTAGTTGGCATAGAAGTTCTTGCCTGTCCGGATCTTGTCCGGCAGCACCTGCAACGTCATTTTTTAGACTTGCGCAAAGGCCAAACGCTACTTATCTTTCTAAAATAATGTGTTACCAGGAGAGGTCCCTGCGTTTCCTCCTGCGCCAGAGAGTGCGGCCTCAAGTTGGGCCTTGCACTCTTGCAGCTCCTGAGACAGTTGGGTATTCTTCTCGGTAAGATCCTACGTTTCATATGATCCTTAAATCAGTTAATATAACTACTTTAAGTCTCGGGGGCTACTGGCATATATAACTATTAAATTCTCTTACCCGTATGTCTTTTACATACTGCTCCGTGGCTCTGGTAAAACCATCTTGAGCAGCACGAAGGTGCGCGTCCCCCGTGTTAAAGGCATTTAACGCCTCGGGGGAGAAGCACGCGTCACGAAATACTGTCCGGCGGCGCCTGTGATTCAGGGCACTCTCCACCTCAGACTTGGTGGCGGACAGTTTGTCGGCATCCTTCGTCGGAGGAACGTCCGGCTCGCGCCTTGCGCTCGCCTCCCCCTCCAGACCAGGTGTTGGAGCCTGGCTGGTAGAGGTTGGATTGGCAACCTCCACGCCCGCAGTCCGGCGGACGCTTTTTTCCCTACAAAAGTCATGAGCACTCAAACACTTCCTAGGAACGTTGCTCTAAATAATGAATTGTGAGCTACACCTTTGCGGCGACGTTTCAGTCCGTGCCGCGCTCCTCTTCTGCCTACTAGTCCGGACTGGCCTTTGTTGGCCAGCCACCGCGGGCTCGGCTTCTCGCCCTAGGGGCGCCTCCTGCACAGCGCCATCGTATACGGTGGTCAGAAATAAGCAAGGAAGGAATGACGGTGTCAGGGCTTCGATCGCAATCACCTGGGAAGCCGGATATAGTCCGGGATAGTCGGCCGTGATGGCGACTAAAGCATTGTCCATGCTGAGCTGGTGGAACACCCCGTCGATTAGCTCCACCATTATGTCTGGATCCTCTTCGGAGGCCGGATCCCGGGATCTCTCTAGATCCTCGGGTTGCAGAGCTGGACTTAGCATGTCCTCCACGATCCGGCGCAGCTCCTGCGTCGAAAGAGGAACACAAGATAAGAAACTTGAGTTTCAAAAAGCATGGGTCGGGCACGCAGAGTGTTCGCTTACCCAAGGCCGGGGATTATTCATGGAGAACCCATTTAACGGGTTCGTCCGAAGGAAATCCTCCTTCTCCCCCTTATACAGGCCGGACAGGATCGTCACCAGATCTTCAACCGAATCCGGCCCTTTGCGGCCGTGACGGGTGGCATCGTCCTTCCCGTTGAAATCCCACATGGGGTGGCCCCTATATTGTAGTGGCTACACCCCCCGCATAATGCATGTTGCCATGACTCCGATCATGGTCAACCCGGCATGGGCCAGTAACCTTATTCGGCCCATCAAATAATGGACGCTCTTGTCTTCCTCCAGTTGGGGGCTCCACGGACGCCAACTAAGACGTTTCTTCAGAGGAGCATTGCTGAACTCCGGGAGGCCGATCCGAACAGGGTCCGGCAGCGGAGCGTCTTCTATATAAAACCATTCCGAAGGCCAGTCTTCGGACGCCTTCTTAGGGGTTCCGGATGGATATCCGGTCCCGGCAATGCGCCATATTTCGGCGCCGCCCACTTGATATATGGACCCCTCGTGAGAGCGGGGTACAAGGCAGAACAACCTCTTCCACAGCGCGAAGTGGGGCTCGACGCCCAGGAATAGCTCGCAAAGAGCTACGTAACCCGCAATATGCAGGATTGAGGCGGGCGTGAGGTGATGAAGCTGGAGTCCGTAGAACTCCAGGAGCCCGCGGAGGAATGGATGTACAGGAAATCCGAGCCCCCTTATCAGATAGGGGATGAAGCATACTCGCTCCCCTTTGTTGGGATTTGAGGTAACATCCGCTTGCTTCCCACCTTTGTAGGTGGCCAGCCCGGCTCGAACCGGAACCATGAAGGCCGGAGGGAGATATCCCCCCGCTTGGATCTTCACGAGCTCGTTGTGCGGAACAGAGCATCTCCTCCAATCTCCTGGCAAAGGGCTGGGAGCGCGAGAAGAGGAGCCGCGTTGACGATCCATGATGGAATGGATTCTTGGTCGAAAGCGCTCCGATGAGTATTTGCGAGAGGAAGATGGTGATTTGGATCTGGATTCTTGCCTCCCTTATAGGCAGATTATTCGCACAACTAGGGGGTAAAACATAAAAGACACCCTGGCTTTTCACATTCGCGCGACGCGTGGAAGAAGGCCGTTATTGGGCGTGGAAGCCAAGACGCGCAACATTGATGAGGAAGCCGGACACTGTTCGGCAGGTACGTAGAACTTGAAGGAGAACCCGCCTTGCAACGCCGAAGACTATACACATGCTTGACTTATCGTCATTGAAGCCAGGTTCGGGGGCTACTAAGGGAGTCCCGGATTAGGGGGTGTCCGGATAGCCGGACTACCAGCATCGGCCGAACTATCATCGGCCGGACTATCATCATCGACCGGACTCCAAGACTATGAAGATACAAGATTGAAGACTTCGTCCCGTGTCCGGATGGGACTTTCCTTGGCATGGAAGGCAAGCTTGGCGATACGGATATGTAGATCTCCTACCATTGTAACCGGCTCTATGTAACCCTAGCCCTCTCCGGTGTCTATATAAACCGGATGGCTCTAGTCCGTAGAACAACAACAACCATTACAATCATACCATAGGCTAGCTTCTAGGGTTTAGCCTCCTTGATCTCGTGGTAGATCCACTCTTGTAAACATCCACAATATCAATATCAATCAAGCATGACGTAGGGTTTTACCTCCATCAAGAGGGCCCGAACCTGGGTAAAACATCGTGTCCCTTGTCTCCTGTTACCATCCGCCTAGACGCACAGTTCGGGACCCCCTACCCGAGATCCGCCGGTTTTGACACCGACAACCCCCTACCCGAGATCCGCCGGTTTTGACACCGACATTGGTGCTTTCATTGAGAGTTCCACTGTGTCGTCATGGTAAAGGCTTGATGGCTCCTTCAATCAGCTACAATGATGCAGTCCAGGGTGAGGTTTTCCTGCCCGGATAGATCTTCATATTCGGTGGCTTCGTACTGTGGGCCAACTCACTTGGCCACCTAGAGCAGATCAATAGCTACGCCCCTGGCCATGAGGTCAGGTTTGGAAGCTTGAACTACACAGTCGACATCCACGGAGACTTGATCTTTGACGGATTCGAGCCCATGTCAGGTGTGCCGAACAGTCCCGACGAGCATGACTTAGATCTGTCGTCGGGTGGTGTTCGGGAGATCACACATGCAGCTGCCCCGGCCATTAATCCGGAGCAGATCGTGCCATCCGAGGACGGGTGGGTGAACCCCGCCACGGAGGCCGCACACTCAGCGGTGTTAGAGCCGAACACAGACTTCGCCTCCAATGAGATATGTGTCATTGAACCCTCGGACTCGTCTCCGGCCATAGGCTCCGAATCGCGTGCATCCGCGCCTATCGAATCTGATTGGGCACCGATCATAGAGTTTACCTCCGCGGATATCTTTCAGCACTCGCCTTTGGGCGACGTGCTAAACTCATTAAAGTCTCTCTCTTTGTCAGGAGACTCTTGGCTGAACTATGTCTGGCTTGTTTCTTCATTCCCCACCCACCACCCACTTAATAGCCATTGTCGACAACTTAACCGACATGCTTGATTTCGACTCTGAAGATATCGACGGTATGGACAACGATGCCAAAGTGGAACAATAACCACCGCCCGCAGGGTGCTGGACAGCCACCTCATCATATGATATATATATATATAGTGGACACACCCAAAGAAAGTGATGGTGATGAGGCAACGGAGGATAATCCCCTCGAGAAGCAATCTAAGCACCGGCGTCATCAGCGTTGCTCTAAGCCCCGCCATAGCAAAAATAGTGATACCGGCACAAGAGACAATAGCACTCCGGATGAGGCCGAAGACGAAAACAATCCCGCCCAGCCAGACTTCGAGCAGGCCGAACGGGAGGATGGGCAAGTTAGCCCTCATGAACAGGCAATGGATGGAGACTTGGAGGATGATAATTACATGCCCTCTTTGAAGACAAGGTGAGCCTTGGCGATCAAAAATTCATCGTGCATGAGGATCCCGTAGAGCAGGAGTGCTTCAAGCGCCGGCTTATAGCCACTGCAAAAAGCCTGAAGAAAAAGCAGCAGCAGCTTCAAGATGATCAAGATCTGCTAATTGATAGATGGACTGAGGTCCTGGCAGCCGAGGAATACGGGCTCGAGTGCCCAACCAAAAGTTACCCAAAGCGCAGGTTGCTACCTCAACTCGAGGAGGAGGCATTAAAACCTACATTGCCAGCACAGGATACGGCTGACCGGCCACCTCGTGGCCGAGACAAAGCGGCGTATCAGTCCGAACACCAGCCCACACCCCGTCGCCAATCAAACAAAAACACCAAGGCCCGGGGCTACACGCAGGACCTGCGAGACGTATTGGAAAAAAAAGCAGGACAGTCAAGATCAATCTACGGATCACGGGGGCGCGCCCCAACGTGAGACGACGACCGTCACGCCGGATATACTAAAAACAAATCCGGCCGGGCCGAATACAATAGATCAGACTCATTTGAACTACGTCGTGATGTAGCCCGACATAGAGGCACCGCACACCCCCTATGTTTCACTGACGAAGTAATGGATCATGAATTCCAGAAGGGTTTAAACCCGTGATTACTGAATCATATGATGGTACAACAGACCCCGCAGTATGGATGGAAGATTTCTTTCTCCACATTCACATGGCCCGCAGGGATGATCTACACGCCATCAAGTACCTCCCACTAAAACTCAAGGGACCGGCTCAGCATTAGCTGAATAGCTTTCCGGCAAACTCCATCGGAAGTTGGGAGAACCTGGCAGACGCATTCCTGGATAACTTCCAGGGCACGTATGTGCGACCACTGGATGCTGACGATTTAAGTCACATAACCCAACAGCCCAAAGAGTCAGCCAGGAAATTCTGGACTCGGTTCCTAACTAAAAAGAACCAAATTGTTGACTGTCCGGATGCTGAAGCCCTAGCGGCCTTTAAGCATAATATCCGTGACGAGTGGCTTGCCCGACATCTCGGCCAAGAAAAGCCGAAGTCCATGGCAGCCCTCACGACACTCATGATCCGCTTTTGTGTAGGCGCGGGATAACTGGTTGGCTCGTAGCAACAACACAGCAAGCAATCCTGGCACATCAGAGGCCAGAGATAACAATGGCAAGCCCCGACGCAACAAACACAAGCGTCGCAAAAATGGTGATAACGCCAAAGACACGACAGTCAATGCCAGATTCCGTGGCTCTAAGTCCGGTCAGCGGAAAAAGCCATTCCAAAAGAACAATTCGGGCCCGTCCGGTCTTGTCACGACCGGTTTTTCAATAAAATACTTATTGAGAAAATCGATCTCTTGATCCCAGTATAGGAAGAGTTATCCTTACTGGTAGACAAATAATTGAATACAGAAGACCAGTAGCATCAAATATATTACAGGGTTGAGCTGAGGTTGCTCAACAATTTATTACAAACACGCCAATATTGTACATAAGGGCGGTTATGACACAGGGGTGAGGTGACATGCTACTAGCTCGAGATAAAGGTGTTGGTGGATAACTTGACTCCTAAACTGGCAGCTCGTCGAGCATCGAGGTGAGGCTCGATGAATTTCTTCTGGGGTAGCGGAAGCGGATATAATACAGTGACCAAATCCAGGATTGCACGGGACTGACTGGGACTCCTCTAGGCGTCGTACTCACTATCGAACTCTTCATCCATGAGGTTGCCTTCATCAACATCTGGCCAAATCAACAAGCCAGGTGAGTACTTTGAAAGTACTCGCAAGACAGTTCGGACAAAAGATATAACAAAGGCATGCATGAATGCGTCATGAGCAAAATAATAATGCTCATTCAAATAATAAAATATTTGCACGACATGATAAGTAAAAAGGAAGTCGGGCGGTAGTCCTCTCGAAAATCCAACAAACAACTGAAGACCGATCGGGTGTCTGGAGCGACGCCTCGAAAGGTAAATAAATAAATAAGCATGCCGCAGTCGGGCGTCTAAGCGACACCACATAAAGGGCTTATATTGAAAAGTAAATGACAAGCGTGCCATAGTCGGACATCTGAGCAACATCACAGAAAGGGCTTAATCAAAACTAAACAACAAGAGTGCCACAATCGGACGTCTGAGCGACGTCGCAGAAAGGGCTTATCTCGAAAGTAAATAACAAGTGTGCCACAGTCGGACGTATGAGAGACATCGTAGAAAGGGCTTACATCAAAAGTAAATAACAAGTGTGCCATAGTCGGACGTCTGAGCGACATCACAGAAAGGGCTTATATCAAAAGTAAATAACAAGTGCGCCACAGTCGGACGTCTGAGCGACACCACAGAAAGGGCTTATATCAAAAGTAAATAACAAGTGTGCCACAGTTGGACGTCTGAGCGACATCACAGAAAGGGCTTATATCAAAAGTAAATAACAGGTTAGTCCATCCACAAGAATAACTTTTAACCGGACTTAACACTCATGTGCTTCACCGGAGTGTTGTCACTGGGACTGATATTTGACAAGATAAGATGAATACAGTACTTGGACATGTACAAGATGATTCAAAGGATTTTTGACTCTGCAGAGTTTGTGCTAATTGTCCACTGCCAACGGATTTCCGTAGTCACGAAGGACTAGTTCCGTTTACGTTATTTTGGTAGGAACAATCTAACCAGTACACACCCATTCCACCTCACGATGCCAGGAATCACCCTAGACAACGTCCACGAAAAACTTTGAGACGAGGAGGTCACAACCTCAAATAGCATGGGATCAAATTTCTATACGCGCGCTCTAAGGGGTGCCCCCCTCTCGGTCCCAACCGGAAACACCCATGCTCCCTGACCGGATGACGGGCTTTAATCCAGGGCCACGGAACCCTCATCACGGCCTCTCTATTTGGTGTGTACCAGGAAAGCGGTTTGCAACTTACTAAGCCATATTCCTTGCGGAAAACATATGGTAGTACAGGGAGGAAAACGAATGGGAAAGTGACTTGATTCACGTTGATACTGAAGTCAAATGGTCTGGCATAAGACTGGCATGCTACAACACTGCCATCTTACCCATTCTCATGCCATCACATGGCTATGCAAACTTATATCCAACCACATATGGATTTTCGAAACTTACTTGCCTCACTTTTGCATGTAATATAACATTTATCGAAATGCTCATAAACATGCCATGAGACTACTTAATGCAAACATGCAACAAACACTCATCATATCAAAAGATCAAACATGCTTGCCTGGTTCGGAGTAGTCGGAGTCTAACTTGGCGAAGTTCGCGGCTCCGTCACCTCCTCCGGTATCTATGGTATAAGAAAAATACGTACTTAACGTATATACCGCGAGTGCACAGAAAAGTGTTCCAATTATTTTTCAAATAAATATGACAAAAAACTAGGCAGAAAAATAAAGATGATAGAAAAAGAATCAATCAAAAATCAGTTTCTGTTTAAAAGTTATAAAGGTTTTAAAACCAGGGACTTATCTGTAATGAAACAAAAAGTTTCCAGGGAGTCAACTGATAAAACAGAAAATGATTCGAAAAAAAGAGAAAACACTGACGAGGGGGTCCCACCCGTCAGGTTTAAATTTTCAAAGGGGAGAAACAGGGCTCGGCGGCGCCCGAGAGCTGCAGTGGTCGCCGGCGGTGATCCACGGCGAGTTAGGATGATCGGAGAGTACCTACGTGCTCAGGGTGTCCTTCCGCGTCGGTGGGTGGTGGTGGTGGTCGTCGGCAAGCACCACGTCGACGGCGGTCCTTGCTCCAGCGGACGGCGGATTGGGTGGAGTTGGATCTCGTCGGGGAGGGCTGCGGAGGTCAAATTGGAGTCGGGGTTAGATCACTGGGTTCCCGAGGAGACTACTGACAAGGTTTGGGCGGCGAGGGTGGCCTCACCAGAGTGTATCGAGCTGGTGGCCGAGGCGGATCGGGGCGGCCGGAGTTGGGGGAGGAGACCTCCTCGAGGTCCTCCTAGTGGCTTGGCGGGGTACTAGTGAGGTGAAGTGGTGGTGCGTGCTCGAGAACGAGCTCCGGGCTCCATTTTATAGGTGATCCAAGGCGGTGGCCGAGAACGGGGATCTCCGGCGATGGTTACGGCGGAGCAGTGCTTGGTCGGGGAGATTAGGTGGTTGATCATCGACGTGGAGGTCCACGGGCTCCGTTTAGCATCTAACCTTGGCTGGATCGGGCGTGCTGGCTGGTTTCGGCAGAACGGGGCGGCGCGGGCCCATCGGCGGCAGAGGGCGCGCCCTGTGCTTGCCGGGCCACGGCGACGGTGCTGCGGTGTGTGCTGGCATGCATGAAGCCACGCGGAGGGCTAGGGAGCATTGGGCGGTGCAGAACGGCGTAGCGAGCCGGTGCTGGCTCCGTTTGGCCGCCAGGGGTGGCTCTGCCACCGCAGAAGCTGCCGGCGTCGGCGATGCTCGCCGCCACCGACACCTGCGTCCGTCCAAGCGGGTGTGCGGTGCTCTGGCCAGGGAGAAAGGGTTGTGCCCAATGCGCCAGTGTGCACGGGTGGTCGATGACAGGTCACTGACGAAAAACGACACTGAAGATACTCTGAACTCTGAATTTTTACTGAAAGTGCACAGGAACAGTGTCGGCCAAGTGTTTGATGAAATGATTCGAGCATGAGAAATTTTTTTCTGGGGCTGATCTTTGGTGTGGTGGTCTCTCAAAGTACCTGGGGGCTGCCTGAATTTTGGTGGAATTTTTGGGGAAAGGAAAATATGAATTTCATCAAAAATGATGAATCTAGTCCAAACTTGCAGCGGTTGAAACTTGAAAATTTTGAAAAGAGGAAGAGTGGATCTTGATGGTTCTACGTAGTGGGTGCTAGAGACTATCCAAAGGAGTTGGTTTGAGATCAAAACTCAAAGGAAATCAGGCACTTCCTTTGTAAAGCATCTAGGCTTAGAATATATGACATAATTGTTTTGGGGAGAAAAATAAATGGATAAAAATCCAAAAATGGATTTAACTTGCTGGGACAGAATGTTTGGGTTGCCCCAAAGTGGAGGGAGGGGTTTTGGGAGAATTTACCACAAGAGGCATGGTAAAACCAAGGATGGTTCAAAACAAAGAATAGCTCCAAAACCTTTAGGGTTTCTTTTTAAAAGAAAGTAAAATCCAAGAAATGTTTTTGAGAATGGAAACTCAGAAGAAAGGTTTTTAATAACCAAATACCAGGGTTGCAGAGGATGCAAAAATCAAAGCCCTTGCCAAGGGAAAAGTTTTTGAGAGAGAGAGGTTTTAGGAAGGATTTAAATGACCTTCTTCAAACCAAGCAAGGCTTTTGCTGAAAACAAAAACAAAAATTTTTGGAGTGTCACAGCACCTACCCCCTTAGGAAAAATCTCGTCCCCGAGATTTCAGCTGATCCTCAAACAGGTGTGGGTGCTCTGTCCGAAGAAAATCCTCTCTTTCCCAAGTTGCTTCATTCTCGGTGGGATTGCTCCACTGAACTCTGAAAAACTTGATGGTTTTCTGTCGGGTCCTCCTTTCAGACTCCTCTAATATTTTTATTGGACGTTCCCGGTAGGTGAGGTCTGGTTGCACGTCAATGTTTTCATGAGATACTTGCTTCTCTGGGTTGCTCACGTACTTCCTCAACTGCGAGACGTGGAACACGTCGTGGACACCGGATAAATCTTCGGGTAAGTCTAGCTGGTAGGCTACCGTGCCTCTTCGGGCCACTATACAGAATGGTCCGATGAATCTTGGTGCTAGCTTTCCCTTAATCTTGAATCGTTGCAGACCCCGCATAGGAGATACTCTTAGGTACACAAACTCTCCGGGTTCAAAACTGATTCCCCGATGCTTTCGATCGTAATAACTCTTTTGTCGACTTTGAGCTGTCTTGAGTCGATCCCTAATCATCTTAACTTTTTCCTTAGCCTCCTTGAGCATATCTGGGCCGAAGATATGGCTGTCTCCGGTTTCTGACCAATTTAGCGGTGTACGGCATCTTCGCCCGTACAAAGCTTCAAATGGTGCCATTTGCAGGCTGGCTTGATAACTGTTGTTGTATGCGAACTCTGCATATGGCAAGCTTTCTTCCCAACTGATTCCATAGGTGAGGACACATGCTCTCAGCATGTCTTCTAGAATTTGGTTTATGCGTTCAGTTTGCCCATCAGTCTGGGGGTGGTATGCGGTACTGAATGCTAGTTGAGTTCCCAGTGCCTGTTGTAGGTGATCCCAAAATCTAGAGACGAATTGTGTGCCTCTGTCAGATATTATAGTTTTTGGGATTCCATGCAGGCAGACGATACGGGCAAGATAAAGTCTGGCAAGCTTCTGAGTGGTGTGAGTTGTCTTCACCGGGATAAAATGTGCCACCTTAGTTAATCTGTCGGTTATGACCCATATGGCATCATTTCCATGTCGTGACCGAGGTAGCCCAACAATAAAATCCATTCCAATCTCGTCCCATTTCCACTCGGGTATCTTATTTGGCTGTAATAGTCCGGCTGGTTTCTGGTGCTCGGCCTTGATGCATTGACAAGAATCACAGCGTGCAATGAATGTGGCTATGTCCCTTTTCATACCGTGCCACCAAAAAATTTCCTGAAGGTCCTTGTACATTTTTGTTCCTCCAGGATGGATTGAATACGGAGCGGTGTGGCCTTCAGCTAGAATCTGTTGTTTGAGGTCCTTGATATTTGGTACGCAAAGTCTTTCTCCGTACCACAATATTCCTTGCTCGTCTATGTTGAATTCTGAGGCCTTGCCCAAACTCACTTTCTTTTTTATGCCATCAATGTTGGGGTGTCCATGCTGAGCCTCCTTAATCTTTTCTACCAGGGTAGGCTATATTTCCAAATTCAACACACTGCCTTCGGTGACCATTATGCTCGATAGTCTATACACAGTCTCAGTGTCCCATCCTTTTTCTTGGCAAATAAAATTGGTGAACCCCAAGGTGAGGAACTGGCTCGTATGTATCCTTTGTCCAACAATTCTTTTATTTGCTTCTTCAATTCTACCAACTCGGATGGTGCCATTCTGTATGGTTTCTTGTAAATGGGAGTGGTTCCGGGTGCTAGCTCAATGCTGAATTCTATCTCTCGGTCTGGTGGCATGCCTGGTAGTTCTTCGGGAAATACGTCTGGAAATTCACACACTACTGGAACCTTGCTTAACTCAGAAATGTCCACCTTGTTTAACCTCGGTTGCCAAGATATTTGTCTTTCTTTGGCTGAAACCTTTATTGTCTTCCCGTGATGGTGGGTGAGAATTACGGTCCGGTTGAAGCAGTCAATAAAACCTTTGTTGGTGGTTAACCAATCCATCCCTAGGATGACATCCAGTCCTTTATTTTCCAATACAATAAGGTTGGCGTAAAACTTCAATCCTTCAAATTCAATAACCACACCTTGACAGTAACTCTGGGTCACTTGCTTAATCCTAGGGGACTTGATGATCATGGATTTTTCCAAGGGAAGCATCGAAAAATTATTTTGCAAAGCAAATCTCTTCGAAATGAACGAGTGAGAAGCTCCAGAATCAAACAAAACCGTGGCAGGTATTGTGTTGATAGGGAACGTACCGAGTACGATATCCGGGGCATTTTGTGCTTCTTCTTTGGTCACGTGGTTCAGATGACCCTTCCTGTGGTTGTTATTGGGGTTGAAATTGTTTCACTTGGGCGCTGAATTATTGCCACTATTGTTTGTCTTTGGGGTTGAGTTCCTTGGCTTGGGGCACTGCTTGGCATAGTGCCCTTGTTCTCCACAAGCGTAGCAAGTAACGCCTGGGCGATATGTGAACTCCTTGTCCCTTGCATGGAAATTCTTGATTGGGTATGAATTATTCGTCGTGGGTTTGTGTGTCCCACCTTTCTGAAATTCCGTCTTGCTTCGGTGGTTTCGAGCCTGAGAAGTCTGGTCCCTTTTGCGTTTGCGGAAATCCTCCAAGCTGCGTCGCTCATTTTCCAAGGTAATCGCCTTATCCACCAGTGTCTTGAAATCTGGGAAAGTGTGCACAACCAACTGGCATCTAAGCGCGGGTGCCAGGCCTTCCAAGAATTTTTCCATCTTCTTGCTTTCAGTCATACGCTCTTCGTTGGCATAGCGAGACAGCAGAGTAAACTAGCTGTTGTATTCTGACACCGTCATGGTCCTTTGTTTGAGGTCATCAAATTCTCTCTTCTTGATCTTCATAACACTTTTAGGAATGTGTGCCCTACGAAAACCTTCCTTGAATTCCTCCCAGGTTATTTCATTTTCGTTGGGGTGCATGTGTAGGAAATTTTCCCACCATGATGCAGCTGCTCCAGTGAGATAGTGCGGTGCATATAGTACTTTCTCACGGTCTGAACACTGTGCAATAATTAATTTTCTTTCCATGTCCCGAAGCCAGTCGTTGGCCTCAAGATGTTTGTCGGTATGAGAAAATGTTGGGGGACGCGTCTTCTGTAGCTCAGACAACTTGGATTGCTGCTGATACTGTCCATGGTGATTTCCCATATTAATGACTTGGTTCATCATTTCCTGATGTTGTTGCTGACTCTGTTCATAAAGGCAACATACTTGGGTAAATGTTGTTTCACTGTCCTGTTGACTTGACTGCCCTTGTGTGAAATTATTGTTTGGTGGTGTGCCATAATTTTCCTCTGGCAGAATTGGCATGGAGCGCGTCCAAGGATGAGACATCTTTCACTATGGGATATATTTTGTAAAACTCGTAAGAAAAGAAAAAGAGTCGCAACAGTCAATAAATTCACACATACGGAAATTTTAAAAGCTCCAGGATTTTTCAAGAAAATAAACGATTGCGCACGGAGAAGGACTATTACATATCTTACACGCAAGCAGTAATTATACAATACATCACTCAGGATATGCGTACATATTCCTGACATGTTATTTAGGCTAGTGCACTTCTCTAGACCCTACATGATGCGCAAACAAGCTACTTCTCACAACCTATGTACATATAAACATATAGTACAAGTCGGTACATCACATGGCGGCTAAGCATACTCAGTCGGAGATGGTGAGGATCTCCCTTGGCCTGCCGAGGGTGAGGCGCAGTGAGGCTGGGGACTCAACTTCCTCCTCGCTAATAGGCTCCAGACGTGAAGCACTGTGCTGAGCTGGTGGAGCGGGTGCCATAGGCGGAGTAACACGAATAGGAGTGGGCGCAATAGGTGGAGTAACACGAATAGGAGTGGGCGCAATAGGTGGTGCAGAGCGGACGGGAGTGGGTGCAACGACTTGGTTGAACTCCTCGGTGGTAGGCAGGCAACGAGCAGTGGCGAAAATGGTAGGTGAATGGGATGCCGAGGACAAAATGAAAGTCAGCGGTGGAGCGGTGTGCAGGAGCTCCCTCCTGTTGGCGGCACAGCCATGGACTGAGTCCATGCGGGCAGCTACAAGGTCGTCCACCATGCTGTCGAAGGCTGCCTCCAGAGCTCGAAGGAACTCGACAAGCATCTCAAAGGCCTCGTCTCGCTCTCCTCTGGGGCAAGCGAATGAGTAATGACAGGTGTATGGCACGTGGCATGGAAGGTAGCGGTAGCGACGAGTCTTCATTGAAGGAAGAACATCCCGGAGACGAGCTATCGCCTCACGGGCAGCCATCTGCATAGCATGCCTCTCCGTAGGCATGGCTCTCCCCAAGAACCGGAAGCGGCGTAACTCAACACGCCCTCCCTTGAATTGCACCGCGGCCTGGTGCATGGTCAGACTGTCGTTGATCTTGTGTGGGTAGAGTGTGAAGACTGGGCGCACTGATGGCCCCATCGCGACCTGGACGATGAAGGAGGGGAGCTTGACGAACCCCTCAGGCACGTTGGCGAACACCTGTGACTCACAGTCATTGCCAGCCATCTACAAAAGTTGGCGAAAATTCTGAATGGTCAGATCATAAATTTATTCTGACTGTCAGAAAATGACTACATTTGTAAAAAAATATGAATGAACTCTACTATGCTAATAACCGATTAGCGATCGCACCTAGTGGTTTCCTACAGTCAGCCTGGCTCTGGTACCAAGTTTGTCACGACCGTTTTTTCAATAAAATACTTATTGAGAAAATCGATCTCTTGATCCCAGTATAGGAAGAGTTATCCTTACTGGTAGACAAATACTTGAATACAGAAGACCAGTAGCATCAAATATATTACAGGGTTGAGCTGAGGTTGCTCAACAATTTATTACAAACACGCCAATATTGTACATAAGGGCGGTTATGACACAGGGGTGAGGTGACATGCTACTAGCTTGAGATAAAAGTGGTGGTGGATAACTTGACTCCTAAACTGGCAGCTCATCGAGCGTCGAGGTGAGGCTCGATGAATTTATTTCTGGGGTAGCGGAAGCAAATATAATACAGTGACCAAATCCAGGATCGCACGGGACTGACTGGGACTCCTCTAGGCGTCGGACTCGCTATCGAACTCTTCATCCATGAGATCGCCTTCATCAACATCTGGCCAAATCAACAAGCCAGGTGAGTACTTTGAAAGTACTCGCAAGACAGTTCGGACAAAAGATATAACAAAGGCATGCATGAATGCGTCATGAGCAAAATAATAATGCTCATTCAAATAATAAAATATTTGCACGACATGATAAGTAAAAAGGAAGTCGGGTGGTAGTCCTCCCGAAAATCCAACAAACAACTGAAGACCGATCGGGTGTTTGGAGCGACGCCTCAAAAGGTGTAACGCCCTCGATGCGGCTATATCTCCCACGTGTCGAAGCACGACTTAGAGTCAAAGGTGTATCTCCCTTGTTTTGTTTTATTTGTGGTATTCGAGTTGCTTCGAAGTCAAATGTTGAATCCATACCTTTCCTAAATGGTGTTCTCATATTGCTATGTGAATACTAATCCTTCTTGATCATCGAGATTGTCTTGCCAATCCTTTTCAACCGGCGTGTTTCTCTTCAAGTGGATCCGATCACTTCAACATCAGCAAGACCAGTTATCATTTCTTCTCAACGGTGTTTGTTTCATCCGTCTCCAAGTTGCCTTTGTTCTTTCCCACCCACCCACCCTTTTTCCTCAAGGACTAAGATTTCTTTACCAAGTATCCTTTTCTTTTTGTGAAGTTTCTCCATTCTTTTCCGTCAATGTTCTTATCCGGTGATTTCCCATGAAGATTCTAATGGAGCTTCAAGTTCGTCATTCCTCATTCTTTTCTTCTCCGGTGGATGTAATTCAAGCTTTGGTATTAAGCATACTCCTTTTCTTTTTTTTTCCAATGCTTTTCTTATGCCGGTGCACCTCTTAATCATCCATCTCTCGCTATTAAATTGTTCCGGAGTGCTCAAGATATCTCAGAAGATTCGTGTTTCCATTCTCAATCCGTTCAAGCTATTTGGAGATTATTATCTCATTCAAGTCATTTAATTCAACCGGTGCAACATCTCTTTTAAATCTTTTCAACGGTGTTCTTTTGAGTGGGCCCTAACCCACAGGTCTTTTCCCAGGATCTTACCTGACTCTTCTATTTTCCCAGAGCTATCCTAAATTCTTCTCCAAGTTTGACGTAAGAATGAGTTATCATCAGTCAAATGCTTTTCTCCAAGATCTTTCAAATTCTTTTCATAGTTGGCTCAACCTCTTCGCTTTTGATTCTTCCGGTGTGCCTCAATAATTCTTGGTGGTGTTTCTCGTTGTCATTCTCATCATTTGAAGACCGAAGAAGAGTTTCTCTTTAATCTTGCTCTATTCTCTTCAAGATTCATGGTGCTAGCTTGTTGCCATCCTCTCATAATTGTTTTCGATTGTGAGAATCTTTTTCACCCATCAGGAGATATTTAAGAGTCTTCTCAGTTTGTCATCCGGAGTCCATCAATTCAGGTTTATTCATTCTCAGCCGTCAGTTATCATTCAACTATCTTGCCGGTGCATCTATCGAATATCCTCTAATCAGTTCTTGATCTCTTTGTTCTCATGTATCTAGTTTGTCTCAAGCACCTTCGTTCATTTGCTAATTCTTACCGGTGATGCACCCCTACTTCGGTCATTTTCAATTCTTACGGTGGTTCTTTCAAGATCTCTCTTCCTTGTTCATCATATCAATTCATTTGTTGTTCCAATCCTACCGGTGGTTCGTTGAAGACCTTCTCAAGTTTACGCTATATCTCTTTTAATCCTTTCTACGAGAATAAGTAGTATGCCAAATCCGTTGATTGTCATCAATTTAATTGGTGAAGGATAAGCATAACATAATTCTTATTCTTGTTCATCCAAGTGATTAATTCTTTATTCCGGAGGCCCTTAAAATTCTCGGTTTCATTTGTTTCATCTTCTCTTTTTCCCGGAGTTCCAAGCTCTAATTATCACGGAGGTCCATCTAAATCATTGCAAGGATTCACCTTGTGTTTTCAATTTCTCTTTCTTTTCATTCCTTTTGTTTACCGGAGTTCTTCATGGAGGTTCTGCATGATGGTTCATCAAGGATTTAATTCCCTTCTCAAAGTTTTCATCGAGATTCTTTCCTAAGGAGCTCAAGCTTTCTTCATATGGTAATCCGGAGTGCAATTCTTTCTACCATATTTTGGAGGTGGTATTATGTCATTCTTGATAATTTGAGTTCATGTTCCATGATTCACATGTTGTTAAGAATGAGTTATTTTTAAATCCATCAACCTCGTTGTTGGAGTTATCTTGTGTCATATTTCACCTAAAAGCCTTCCATTGGGAATGTTGCTATTTGTGGTGCTTGCCAATGATCCAAGTTATCTCTTTATCATCTTGGTGGAAGAAGTTTTCATCTCTTCGTTGATCTCATGCAAGCAATTGTTTCCGTTAGTGGCCGGTTGTCACCTCATAATTTTGAGATGTTTTCCATAAGCCCACTACAAGCTTGTGCTTTTCGTTGTTGATTTTCCAACAACTCCGTTCAATTCTTCTTTGCAAGGATGCTTTCCAAACTCATTTGTGGCAGAAGTTGGCATTTTCTCCTCAATTCTCCTATTTCAATTATCCATCTTCTATTCTTTTGTTCCGGAGGCAGTGTGTGTTGATTTCATCAAGTAACATCCCATCTTCTCAAGTTCATGTTCTATTCCTTCCATGTTCAACCGGAGTACTGCCCGAATTCTTCCCCTCTCATCTTGTTTTAACCGGAGTGGTTTCGAATTCTATCTTGTCCACTAAACTCTTGATTCATGTCTTTGCAACCTTCAAGTTCTCGTAATGTTCCTTGTTCCTTTTTTTTCTAACGGAGTTCTTCTCAGTTGTGCTCTTTCTTTTAAATTGCTCAACCTCTCAAGGTTCTTTGGTTTCACTCATTGGTCGAAGAAGCAACTTAGGTTTACCTATTCTCTTCCTCTTCCGTTTCTCTCCGGTGCCATCCTAGATCTCGGGACGAGATCCTCTTGTAGTGGTGGAGTGTTGTAACGCCCCGAGACCGACGCTCCAGAAGACTTCCAGCTATTCCGAGTTTCGTTGTGTGATTTTGTTTTGTTCGTGCATTCATCTCTGCATCATTTGCATTGCATCATGCCATCATATCATTAATTTTTAAAACCTCAACTAAATAAATTGTATGGATTTTTGGTCCATTTAAACCGAGGGAACTCACATGGTGACTTCTCTTTATAACATATCCTCCAATATTAGGGAGCTATATTAAATATTCCATTCTTTTGGAATTAACCAAAACACACTTGAAAAATCCCCACTCCCTTTCTACTTCAAGTTTGGTCCCCAAACTTTGCCAACATTTCTTTTCCCATTTATCGAGGCTCCTCCTAAATTCTCAACATTTTTGGACTCTTCTAAATCCTAGTCCTAGTTCAAACCTATTGAATTAAATTCAAATGATTTTGAATTTAATCTTTCGATCATGCCCACTTCTATTTTTCCTGGATCGAGCTCATTTTTGTGAGTCCGGGAAAATTGTCTCCATGCGCAAATCTTCCCCCTAACCTCTCTTTCCTTTCTTTCTTTTCTCTGTACTGTTTTTTATTCATAAAGAGAGAGAGAGAGAGGTAAGCCCAGTCGGCCTCCTGCAGCCCAGCTAGGCCCTTTGTCAGCCCACCAGGCCTCTGCCATTCTTTTCTCTCCACTGGGCCGGCCTCCCAGGCCCAGCCGCGCCCCCCTCTAACCCTAGCCCGACTCCCTCCTGTCGATCTCTCCCTGTGCGCCGCACACCCCCGCATCGCCCGATCCTCTCGCTCCCGCACCCATCGCATCGAGCCACCCAGTGCCCGATCCCCTCTCCTCGATCTTCCCCTTCCTCTCCGGTGCGCCTCCACCTCTCCCTTCCTTCTCCCTCCACCGGCGCCAGCCACCCTGTCGCCCGAGCGCTCAAGGAGAGCAGCTCCTCGAGCCTCATCGCTGCTGCTTCCTCCCTCTGCCGCCAGAGAGGAGCGAGAGCCTCTCGCTCGAGCCGCGCCGCCGGCCAAGTCCCTCGACCCACCGACCAGAGCCGCCTCCTCCCTCACCTGTGGCCTCCTCCTCGTCGCCTCCGCGCCACCAGCCAGGCTCCCGAGCCGCGGCCGCTGCCCGGATCCAGCGCCCCTGCGACCGCCGCGGTGCCCTGCGTCGCCGGAGTCCTGCGCCAAGACATCCCCCGCCTCGGTTTCGGTCCTCCCCGCGCCGAGTCCCTCTGCTGCCCCCTGCTTTGTGCCTTCTGTCGTCGTCCCCGAGCTCGGCCAACTCCGGCGGCCCCGGCGCCCGCGCCAAGCTTGCCGCCTCGCCATCTGGTTCCGCCTCAGCCATCCCCGAGCGCCACCGTCCGGCTCCCGTCGCCCCTTTGCAGGAGCAGCCCCATGCCCCGCCTCTGCCTTGTTCGAGCAGGGAGGAGGATGCGCCTCCGCTCGCCCTCATCGACCAGGAACGCCAAGGCCAAGACCAGCCCCGGGCAGGACCTCGTGTTCATCTACATCGCCAAGACCCTAGGCCTTTTGGTGTTGCTCTGTTTTGGAACGCCAAGTACCTCGACGCCGAAGACCCGTGTACAACTACTGTTTCCTGCCTAGAACGACTACCGTCGACGTGCATTTCGCCAAGTACCACTACCGACGAGCCCCGAAGGACTTGGTTGCGACAAGTTCCTCTCCAAACGTGAACGTCTACTTCCACGACTGCTGCAAGAACAACTACTTCCACGACGTCCGTGAACCACTACCGTCGCCCCGAAGATGTTGGATTCGTCAAGTACCTCTCCGAAAACGAACGTGTACCACTACTTCCACGACGCCCGTGAACGACTACTTCCCCTCCGAACCGATTCGCTTCGAAAACGCACGCTTCGAAGGTATAACCCCAAGACGCCGTCCGTGGACCGAATGCATGTGTTGAATGAGATGCATCGTTTGCTCCGTGATCAAATCGTCCTTGCGATGCCCCTCTTTTGCCGTGCCACCGTCCCATGGGAACCCGGTATCCGGGATCACCCCACCTTCTATCGCATGTCACGCTCTCATCACTTTTCCTTTTGCACCGGTATCTCCTCAAGCTACCGGAACCGATATGATGCCGTGGCATCATTTTCGGATATGTTGCCGTGGCACCATTTTGTTTCGCCGCCGTGGTACCTTTTTCCTTCCGCCATGGCGACTAATGCTTCTTAACATGCTCATGTCAACATTTTCATAAAATTGCATAAAACTTGTATATGTCATCCGCATCATGATAACAACATTTAAAATGTTTAAACTTGTTGTTGCATTAAATTGCTAAATGCATATGGGGATTTACCGGATTTGTTGTTTTTATATCCGGCCCCATTTAAATTGTTTAGATGGTATAGTTTATATTATGCTTCACCTCTTGCCATGTTTAACAACAGTTAATATTGTTGAGTACCTAACCAAGAGAGAACTAAATAATCGATGTGGTGTTCCGTCAATATGCAACTCGTTGCATATTGAGCTCCACTTAACTTGTAGTATTGTTTGTTGCACTTTGCCATGCCATGCCTCATTAAACCGGACATGCATCATACTTGTTTGTGCATCATGACATGTTTATGCTTGTGTGTTTACTATGTTGTTTGTTTCTTTCCGGGTTGCTTCTCTCATTAGCTTCGGTTTCGTTCCGGAGTTGTGAGGATTCGTTCGTCTTCGTCCGTTTGTCTTCTTCATGGACTCGTTCTTCTTCCTTGCGGGATTTCAGGCAAGATGATCATACCCTCGAAATCACTACTATCTTTGCTATGCTAGTTTGCTCGCTCTTGCTATGCCAATGCTACGATGCCTACCATTTGCTTGTCAGCCTCCCAAATTGCCATGTCAAACCTCTAACCCACCATGTCCTAGCAAACCGTTGATTGGCTATGTTACCGCTTTGCTTAGCCCCTCTTATAGCGTTGTTAGTTGCAGGTGAAGATTGAAGTTTGTTCCTTGTTGGAACATGGAGATGTTCCTTGTTGGAACATGTTTACTTGTTGGGATATCACAATATATCTTACTTAATTAATGCATCTATATACTTGGTAAAGGGTGGAAGGCTCGGCCTTATGCCTGGTGTTTTGTTCCACTCTTGCCGCCCTAGTTTCCGTCATATCGGTGTTATGTTCCCGGATTTTGCGTTCCTTACACGGTTGGGCTATAATGGGAACCCCTTGACAGTTCGCCTTAAGTAAAGCTCTTCCAGCAATGCCCAACATTGGTTTTATCATTTGCACTAACAACCTACCACCTTCCCTTGGGTTCTGCAGACTCAAGGGTCATCTTTATTCTAACCCCCCCCCCCCCCCCGGGCCAGTGCTCCTCTGAGTGTTGGTCCGAACTAGAGCCCTGTGCAGCGCCCCCTCGGGGAAACTCGAGGTTTGGTTTTAGTTGTATGGATTGCTCATCTGAGTGTGCCCTGAGAAAGAGATATGTGCAGCTCCTATCGGGATTTGTCGGCACATTCGGGCGGTGTTGCTGGTTTAGTTTTACCCTGTCGAAATGTCTTGTTGTACCGGGATACCGAGTCTGATCGGAGTGTCTCGGGTGGAGGTCTATTCCTTCGTTGACCATGAGAGCTTGTCATGGGCTAAGTTGGGACACCCCTGCAGGGATTTGATCTTTCGAAAGCCGTGCCCGCGGTTATGTGGCAGATGGGAATTTGTTAACGTCCGGTTGTAGAAAACCCGAAGTTGACCTTATTTAAAATACATCAACCGCGTGTGTAACCGTGATGGTCTCTTCTCGGCGGAGTCCGGGAAGTGAACACGGTGTTGGAGTTATGCTTGACGTAGGTTGCTATAGGATCACTTCTTGATCATACTTTTATCGACCGTGCTTTGCCTTCTCTTCTCGCTCTCATTTGCGTATGTTAGCCACCATATATGCTAGTCGCTTGCTGCAGCTCCACCTCATGCCTTTACCTTACCCATAAGCTTAAATAGTCTTGATCTCGCGGGTGCGAGATTGCTGAGTCCCCGTGGCTCACAGATACTTCCAAAACCAGTTTGCAGGTGCCTATGTTACCGAGCAGGTGACGCAACCAAGCTCAAGGAGGAGCTCGATGAAGATCTTGCCCTTTGTGTTGTTTCGTTCTAGTTGATCAGTAGTGGAGCCCAGTTGGGGTCGATCGGGGACCTTTGTCGCATTTGGGGTTCTTCTTTTATTTTGGTTCCGTAGACGGACCTTGATTGTATCTGGATGATGTGATGCTTTATTCATGTAATTGTGTGAAGTGGCGATTGCAAGCCAACTATGTATCTCTTTCCCTTATGTATTACATGGGTTGTGTGAAGATTACCTCACTTGCGACATTGCTTTCAATGCGGTTATGCCTCTAAGTCGTGCTTCGACACGTGGGAGATATAGCCGCATCGAGGGCGTTATAAAAGGTAAATAAATAAATAATCATGCCGCAGTCGGGCGTCTAAGCGACACCACATAAAGGGCTTATATTGAAAAGTAAATGACAAGTGTGCCACAGTAGGACGTCTGAGCGACATCACAGAAAGGGCTTAATCAAAAGTAAACAACAAGAGTGCCACAATCGGACGTCTGAGCGACGCCGCAGAAAGGGCTTATCTCGAAAGTAAATAACAAGTGTGCCACAGTCGGACGTCTGAGCGACATCGCAGAAAGGGCTTATATCAAAAGTAAATAACAAGTGTGCCACAGTCGGACGTCTGAGCGACATCACAGAAAGGGCTTATATCAAAAGTAAATAACAAGTGCGCCACAGTCGGACGTCTGAGCGACATCACAGAAAGGGCTTATATCAAAAGTAAATAACAAGTGTGCCACAGTCGGACGTCTGAGCGACATCACAGAAAGGGCTTATATCAAAAGTAAATAACAGGTTAGTCCATCCACAATAATAACTTTTAACCGGACTTAACACTCATGTGGTTCACCGGAGTGTTGTCACTGGGACTGATATTTGACAAGATAAGATGAATACAGTACTTGGACATGTACAAGATGATTCAAAGGATTTTTGACTCTGTAGAGTTTGTACTAATTGTCCACTGCCAATGGATTTCCGTAGTCACGAAGGACTAGTTCCCTTTATGGTATTTCGGTAGAAACACATCTAACCAGTACACACCCATTCCACCTCATGATGCTAGGAATCGCCCTAGACAACGTCCAAGAAAAACTTTGAGACGGGGAGGTCACAACCTCGAATAGCATGGGATCAAATTTCTATACGCGTGCTCTAAGGGGTGCCCCCCTCTCGGTCCCAACCGGAAACACCCATGCCCCCTGACCGGATGACGGGCTTTAATCCAGGGCCATGGAACCCTCATCACGGCCTCTCTATTTGGTGTGTACCAGGAAAGCGGTTTGCAACTTACTAAGCCATATTCCTTGCTGAAAACATATGGTAGTACAGGGAGGAAAACGAATGGGAACGTGACTTGATTCACGCTGATACTGAAGTCAAATGGTCTGGCATAAGACAGGCATGCTACAACACTGCCATCTTACCCATTCTCATGCCATCACATGGCTATGCAAACTTATATCCAACCACATATGGGTTTTCGAAACTTACTTGCCTCACTTTTGCATGTAATATAACATTTATCGAAATGCTCATAAACATGCCATGAGACTACTTAATGCAAACATGCAACAAACACTCATCATATCAAAAGTTCAAACATGCTTGTCTGGTTCCGAGTAGTCGGAGTCTAACTTGGCGAAGTTCGCGGCTCCGTCACCTCCTCCGGTATCTACGGTATAAGAAAAATACGTACTTAATGTAAATATCGCGAGTGCACAGAAAAGTGTTCCAATTATTTTTCAAATAAATTTGACAAAAAACTAGACAGAAAAATAAAGATGACAGAAAAAGAATTAATCAAAAATCAGTTTCTGTTTAAAAGTTATAAAGGTTTTAAAACCAGAGACTTATCTGTAATGAAACAAAAAGTTTCCAGGGGGTCAACTGATAAAACAGAAAACAATTCAAAAAAAAGAGAAAACACTGACGAGGGGGTCCCACCCGACATGTTTAAATTTTCAAAGGGGAGAAACAGGGCTCGTCGGCGCCCGAGAGCTGCGGTGGTCGCCGGCGGCGATCCACGGCGAGTTAGGATGATCGGAGAGTACCTACGTGCTCAGGGCGTCCTTCCGCGTCGGTGGGTGGTGGTGGTGGTCGTCGGCGAGCACCACGTCGACGGCGGTCCTTGCTTCGACGGACGGCGGCTCGGGTGGAGTTGGATCTCGTCGGGGAGGGCTGCGGAGGTCAAATTGGAGCCGGGGTTAGATCACTGGGTTCCCGAGGAGACTACTGACAAGGTTTGGGCGGCGAGGGTGGCCTCACCGGAGTGTATCGAGCTGGTGGCCGAGGCGGATCGGGGTGGCCGGAGTTGGGGGAGGAGACCTCCTCGAGGTCCTCCTAGTGGCTTGGCGGGGTACTGGTGAGGTGCAGTGGTGGTGCATGCTCGAGAACGAGCTCGGGGCTCCATTTTATAGGCGATCCAAGGCGGTGGCCGAGAACGAGCTCGGGGCTCCATTTTATAGGCGATCCAAGGCGGTGGCCGAGAACGGGGATCTCCGGCGATGGTTACGGTGGCGCAGTGCTTGGTTGGGGAGATTAGGCGGTTGATCATCGACGTGGAGGTCCACGGGCTCCGTTTAGCATCTAACTTTGGCTGGATCGGGCGTGCTGGCTGGTTTCAGCAGAACGGGGCAGCGTGGGCCCGTCGGCGGCAGAGGGCGCGCCCTGTGCTTGCCGGGCCACGGCGACGGTGCTGCGGTGTGCGCTGGCATGCATGAAGCCACGCGGAGGGCTAGGGAGCATTGGGCGGTGCAGAACGGCGTAGCGAGCCGGTGCTGGCTCCGTTTGGCCGCCACGGGTGGCTCTGCCACCGCAGAAGCTGCCGGCATCGGCGATGCTCGCCACCACCAACACCTGCGTCCGTCCAAGCAGGCGTGCGGTGCTCTGGCCAGGGAGAAAGGGTTGTGCGCAATGCGCCAGTGTGCACGGGTGGTCGATGACAGGTCACTGACGAAAAATGACACTGAAGATACTCTGAACTCTGAATTTTTACTGAAAGTGCACAGGAACAGTGTCGGACAAGTGTTTGATGAAATGATTTGAGCATGAGAAAAATTTATCTGGGGCTGATCTTTGGTGTGGTGGTCTCTCAAAGTACCTGGGGGCTGCCTGAATTTTGGTGGAATTTTTGGGGAAAGGAAAATATGAATTTCATCAAAAATGATGAATCTGGTCCAAACTTGCAGAGGTTGAAACTTGAAAATTTTGAAAAGAGGAAGAGTGGATGTTGATGGTTCTAGGTAGTGGGTGCTAGAGACTATCCAGAGGAGTTGGTTTGAGATCAAAAATCAAAGGAAATCAGGCACTTCCTTTGTAAAGCATCTAGGCTTAGAATATATGACAGAATTGTTTTGGGGAGAAAAATAAATGGATAAAAATCCAAAAATGGATTTAACTTGCTGGTACAGAATGTTTGGGTTGCCCCAAAGTGGAGGGAGGGATTTTGGGAGAATTTACCACAAGAGGCATGGTAAAACCAAGGATGGTTCAAAACAAAGAATAGCTCCAAAACCTTTAGGGTTTCTTTTTAAAAGAAAGTAAAATCCAAGAAATGTTTTTGAGAATGGAAACTCAGAAGAAAGGTTTTTAATAACCAAATACCAGGGTTGCAGAGGATGCAAAAATCAAAGCCCTTGCCAAGGGAAAAAGTTTTTGAGAGAGAGAGAGGTTTTAGGAAGGATTTAAATGACCTTCTTCAAACCAAGTAAGGCTTTTGCTGAAAACAAAAACAAAATTTTTTGGAGTGTCACAGGTCTGGACCGCATACTCGATCGTCCATGCCAAATTCACGGCACCCCAGGAACAGCAGCCAATCATACTAACAGAGAATGCTGGGTCTTCAAACAAGCCGGTAGGTCAGGTGCCGAAAACAAGGAGAAGGGGTCTCAAAGCGATGACGATGACGAGGAGCCCCGATCACCAAACAAAGGAGGGCAAAAGAAATTCCCCCCGCAAATCAAAATGGTGAATATGATAAACGCTATCCACATTCCCAAACTGGAATGGACGTGCACTCTTAGGGATGTCGACTTAATGGAGCCAGTCACCCCACAACATGTAGTATGGCCGATCACTTTCGATCGTACGGATCGTCCGGCCAATACCAATCAGGGTAATTCAGCCGCACTCGTCCTTGACCCAATAATTGATGGATTCCACCTCACACGAGTCCTTATGGACGGAGGTAGCAGTCTGAACCTGCTGTATCAGGACATAGTGCGCAAGATGGGTATTGATCATTCGATGATCAAGCCCACTAAAACCACCTTTAAAGGTGTTATACCATGTGTGGAGGCCCGTTGTACAGGCTGCATCACTCTGGAGGGAGTCTTCGGATCACCGAACAATTACCGTACCGAAGAGTTAATCTTCGACATCATCCCTTTTCGCGGTAATTATCATGCACTGCTCGGACGAACTGCGTTTGCTCGATTCAACACGGTGTCACATTATGCCTACCGAAAACTCAAGATGCCTGGTTCGCACAGCGTCATAATAGTTAATGGCATGGTCGAACCTCCCCTCTGTGCCAAAGAGTATACCACCACCTTAGCAGAAGAAGCAATGAGTGGCATCTTTCGATCGAACCTCAAGGCGACGGCCAAACTCCCGGACACCGTCAAGGGAGTCCGAACTACTTCGCGGCGGGATAGCCCGGCTCGTCCGGAGCTTAACTAAAACACTCTGGCAGTAAAATGAGGCAGAGTCTGGATAGGCCACACACTGCGCTCAATCGCTACGTGACACACAAACGTCTCTTGCATTTTCTTTGCAGGTTCACTTTTGCGTAGGCCAGGACTGGTGACATGGAAACAGCTTGAACGCACAAGGGAATCTTTAGATATTCCGCTCGATGACCATCCGACCATACTCCGGATCCGCGCACAGCCTCCTCCCGCCTGGCCTCAGCAGGTTCCGAAATCATGTTTATTTTTCATCGCATTACCTGTAATCATACGCATCGACGCGTTATTCAATTACAACATGTGGCTTTATCTGACGCTCATCTGTTGTTGTTTCTTATCGACACTCTTTGTCAAATGGCATCCGTACATCGCGATATGCCTTAATATGCGAGGGGCTTCATTGTACCCATAATACGGCAATAAAGTCCGACCACCTTCACGGTCGTTCGACACCCCGAACTTATAGCATTATATGCATCAGCTCCGAATCATGTCTTGGGTCAAAGTTGGGTTTGCCCGGCTCCTATGTTTTGCTGCCTTACGTTCCGCTATATCGGCTAGGGCGGCACAGGGAGAACTACTGCGATTGTGTCCCGGTTCTTCCGGACGAGCACCTCAGTAGAGAAAGCCGAAAACTGACTGTCATGATACGGCGAGAGCTGGTCAGCTGTTCGAGAGGTTGTAAAATCTTTAAGGATTTCTTCCGCATTATGCTATAACCAATGCAGCGTGCGATGGATCGGTTTTTCTTCCGATCAGGTGCTTATAGAGCCCCTCGTGTGGTCTTCCGAACACCAGGGGCTGCGTCTACCTTCCTTTTGTCAAACTCCTATGGCTAAGTGGGAGTGATAAAGCCATATAGTCTGATTGCCTGGTTCGTTGCGCTAAACACCTCCTTCAAGGACCCAAAACTGGGATAAAGAGTGCTCAGGTTTATCCCGAACACCCCCGTACTTCCTATGTGGGGGCAGAAGCCGACGACTGGCCAACTCTCAGGATTAATATATATAAAATAGCCGCACAGGAGGAAAAACTTTCAAATAACAGGCAATAAATAATAGAAATGACCTTGTTCAACATTACAAAGGACAACATGACTGTATTCATGGAAATATAATGTCCTTGGTGCATTGCTCCGCTGCAAGGCGGGATCCTTTTAGGACACTATCATAATATAATTCGGGCTTACGGTGCTCATTCCCCTCCGGCGGTCCCTCAGTCATCAGCTTTTCAGCATCCATCTTCCCCCAGTGCACCTTTGCGCGGGCGAAGGCCATTTTCGCACCCTCAATACAGACCGATCGCTTGATGACATCAAGTCGAGGGCAGGCACTCACAAGCCGCTTCACGAGCCCGAAATAGCTGCTTGGGATCGGCTCGGCGGGCCATAGCCGGATAATTAAATCCTTCATGGCTAGTTTGGCCGCCTTATGCAGTTCGATCAACTGCTTCAGCTGATCGGCAAGTGGCACCGGATACACCGGCGCCAGATACTGCGACCAGAAGAGCTTCTCCACAGTGCTCCTTTCTTCAGCTCGATAGAATTGTGCGACATCAGATATGCTGCGTGGCAGCTCCACAAACACCCCTGGAGAAATCAGAATTCAAATTATCAACTTGATTTTCTCCTTTCAAATACCCGCTTTGTATAGAAAAAGCCTTACCAACCGCAATCTTCCTCGCCTCTTGGATTTCCTTCAGGGCACCTTGGGCTTCCCCCCGAGCATCACTTGTGGCTTGGCGAGCTTGGGAGAGTTCGGATTCTTTCCCTGATAGACTCTGCTCCAAGGTCTCGCATTTCTTCACGGCCTCTCGAAGCTCTCGCTCAGCTTCAATAACCCTGGCCTCGTGCTTTTCGCAAAGAGACTGCTCTACGGCTGCCTTCTTCTCGGCTTCGGCCACAGCCTTCTTAAGAGCCTCAATTTTGGACGTCGCCCCTAGAGCACATCATAGAAATATTTTCATCATACTAACTAATTCATTTGTGCTGAATGCGAACAAGGTTTCTGCATACCTTGGTTATCCTCCAACTGCTTCTTCACTTGGCCGAGTTCTCCTTCGGCCCGCTCCAGACTCTGCCTCAGTCCGGAGACTTCCGCAGTTTGAGAGGCGGCAGTTGCTACAGACGCCTGCTTTTGAACAAAAGAGAGATGCCATAAAGTGAGTCTCCTGCGAACATTTATTTGATCCTCTGTTCTGTTATTTCTTTCACCAAACAGTGTATCAGGGGCTACTACCTATACTATGACACTCTTCGAAACCTCACAAACATACCTCAAAGCCCGTTACAAGGTTGATGCAAGCTTCATTCAGTCCACTTTCAGCTAACTGAATCTTCTCAATCACCGCACCCATAAGGGCACGATGCTCATCAACTATGGAGGCGCCTTTCAGTGCCGCCGATAAAATATCCGGTGCCTCTGGTTGGACAGAGGTTGCCGGTGGAACAGGCACACCCCCTCTAGTCGAGGGAGGCCGCCTACCTGCTTCTGGAGCCGTATTGGTCTCCGGAATCGCGTCCGGCTGGGGGTCGAACTCAAGATAGCCCCCGCCATCGAAGTCCGTGGGAGCCTTCTCTCCCATGTGTCCGGCCCCCGAAGTTTGACCTCCTGGCGCCACCTTTACGATCTTTCCCCCCCCTCCTTGGCCTGGGTCCTTCTGGGACGAAACCTCGGTGTCATTCACATGTTTGGGGGAAGGAGCCTTCGGGGGTGTCCCGCTCTCCATAGCATTTGAGCCCAGTAAATCCTCCGACGAGGATTGTTCGGTGCGGGACCTCGCCGGACTGCAAAAAAGAATGGCTCAAATTAAGATACTATGCCATGATGAGTCTGGACGCATAAACGTATTCGAATTTTTACTTATGAGTTCACCAGGGGCTGGGCCCTAGGATCCCACTCTGGGCTGTTGTCGGCAGCAGCGGTGGACTCCTCTGGAAGGGGAGTTTTCCCTTCTTAGGTGACTCGGCCTCCAAAGATGTGGAGGCCGTCCTTTTCTTTCCTCCCCTCGTGGGGGATGGGTCTTCCTCCTATTCCTCGTCCTCTCTGGAGGAAGATCGGGCATCAGAGTCTGCGGATATTGTGTCCGAAGTGCCACGGTGACGAAGGGCGCCCCTGGTCTTTTTGGCCTCCTTCTCGACCTTCTTCTTCGGCGCCTTGTAAGGCGCCGGGACCAGCATCTTCGTTAGAAGTGGGCCGGCCGGTTCTTCCGGCGGAGGGGCCAGATAGTAGATCTGCCCCACCTTCTTTGTCCAGCCCTAGGAGAGTTGTGGAAAACACATTAAGCATTTTCCTTAGGATATGCGAATTAAACATATGAATTGCCAACATACAATGACTTACCGAACTTGCAGGGTGGGACAGTTGGTACCCGCGGTCCTCGGCGGAGTCCGGCCACGATTTGCCGGACTTAAAGAGCACCTTCCAAATATCCTTGTGCGAGGAGCCGAAGAGCTCTAGCAGGGTCTAGTGCTTGGCCGGGTCGAATTTCCATAAATTGCAAGCCCTGTGTTGACAAGGAAGAATCCGGCGAACTAACATCACCTGGACTACATTGACAAGTTTAATATTCTTGTCTTCCATACGCTTGACGCGCGTCTGGAGCGCCGACAACTTGTCGGGCAAAGACCAGTCTAGGCCCTTCTTGGGCCAGGATGTATGCTGCAGGGGGGCTCCGGATCAGAATTCGGGAGCAGCGGCCCATTCCGTGCCACGCGGCTTAGTGATGTAAAACCACTGCTGCTGCCACTCTTTAATGGAATCATTGAAAGTACCTGCCGGCCATGTGACGTTGAGCATTTTGCTCACCATGGCGCCTCCGCACTCGGCATGCTCGCCGCTCACTACCTTGGGCTTCACATAAAAGATCTTCAGACATAAGCCGAAGTGTGGCGAGATGCGGAGGAAGGCCTCGCACATGACGATGAATGTCGAGATGTTGAGGAAGGAATTGGGGGATGGATCGTGAAAATCGATCCCATAATAATACATGATGCCGCGAACGAATGGGTGGAGGGGAAAACCTAGCCCACTGACAAAATGAGGGAGGAATACAACCCTCTCGTGGGGTTCCGGAGTAGGGACGATCTGACCCGACGTGGGAAGATGGTGCCTGATTTTCTTGGCCAGATACCCGACCTCCCGAAGCTTTTTGATATCCTTCTCCCGGACGGTAGAGGCCATCCACTTGCCTCCTGCTCTAGATCCGGACATTTTCGGATGACCTTTTTGGGCGGAGAAGACGAATGCTTGGGCGCTGGAGCTCGAGCAGAGGGGAATGGATGAGCAAAGAAAGAAGAAGGCGTGGAAGAAAAAGGGGAGTCCTTATCTCCTAATAAAGGCCGCAGGGATCCTGCGCCTCCCCACTTGCCCAGTAAACTCGCTTATTCGCCGAGCGATGCGTTGATGGCGTGGTTGGGTTACCCACGCCCGTATTGATGAGAATCCCGAGATAAGGGGACACGATCTTTGCTTCGACAAGACATGCCAATAAAACCGCCTCGTGATATGTGCAGTAGCGGGTTGGAAAATGGTTCGAATAATGACCGAGCCGCGGTGTGATGTCAAGCTATGAAAAGATGTCAGCAGATTAGATTTCTGGAATATTGTACTCTCTACAGTGGTATGTGGAATTTGTTTTGCAGAGCCGGACACGATCTTTGTGTTCAAAATCTTCTATGGAGTATTCGGAGAAGGAACCCGCCTTGCAATGCCGAAGACAATCTGCGCGCCGGATTCATCGTCATTGAAGCCTGGTTCAGGGGCTACTAAGGGAGTCCTGGATTAGGGGGTCCTCGGACAGCCAAACTATATACTTTGGCCGGACTGTTGGACTATGAAGATACAAGATTCAAGACTTCGTCCCGTGTCTGGGTGGGACTCTCCTTTGCGTGGAAGGCAAGCTTGGCAATCCGGATATGTAGATAACCGACTCTGTTTAACCCTAGCCCCCTCCGGTATCTATATAAACTGGAGGGTTTAGTCCGTAGGACAAGAACAACAATCATACCATAGGCTAGCTTCTAGGGTTTAGCCTCTATGATGTCATGGTAGATCAACTCTTGTAATACTCATATCATCAAGATCAATCAAGCAAGAAGTAGGGTATTACCTCCATCGAGAGGGCCCGAACCTGGGTAAACATTGTGCCCCCAGCCTCCTGTTACCATTAGCCTTAGACGCACAGTTTGGGACCCCTACCCGAGATCCGCCGGTTTTGACACCGACATCAGCTGCATGACATTCTTTGGGCCGTCCATGACGGAAAAAACCATGGTAGAAGCAAGGGCGAGGAAAATTTTGGGGAGTTCCCGGTTACGGTGGGTGGTCGGGGGCCGAGCGATGCGCGTTCCTCTCGTACACATACGCGCGTGTGTGTGAGGCGTTGGCTCTAAATGAACCCGAGCGAGGCATTGGGCTCTAACTAAACCCGAGCGATTGCACTACAGGCTACGCGTTACTGAACCAGAGCGATTGATCGATGGTTGTTAATTGAACCCGATCGAGCGATTCCTTCGCTAATGCTACTAACTGAAGCCAATCGATGCTGCCTCTGGATGAACAGTGAGCGTTGCGGGGGGTGGGGGGTTGGATGAACAGTGAGTGGTGGGGGTGGATGAACAGGACCTGTGGCGTTGCCTTTGGATGAACAGGACCCTGATCGATCGAGCTGGTTGGGGCTGGATGAACAGGACCCCGTGGAGGGTTGGATGAACAAGACGACCCCATGGAGGGATGGATGAACAATAGATGGTGGAGGGGTGGATGAACAGTATCCCGTGGAGGGGTGGTTGAACAGGAGCCCGTGGAGAGGGGTGGTTGAATAGTAGCCGGTGGAGTAGCGCGCGGTGGAGGCTGGATGAACAGGAGCCCATGGATGAACAGTCACAGGTGGAGGCTGGAGGAGGTCGACGGTGGATGAACAGTAGCCCGTGGAGGCTGGAGGAGGTCGATGGTGGAGATGAACAGTATCCCGTGGAGTCCCGTTTTGCGGTACGCCACACCCCTCCCGTTGAACAGGACCCCTGTTTCGACCGTAGCGCTCCAACACAAGTCCGTTTCATCCCTTTTTGCGGTACGCCACACCCCTCCCGATCAACAGGACCCCGTTTCGACCATAGGAGGTCCAACACAAGTCCGTTTCCTCCGTTTTGCGGTACGCCAGACACCTCCCGATGAACAGGATCCCGTTTTGAACGTGGCCGGTCGAACACAAGGCCGTTTCCTCCGTTCTGCAGTACGTCGGGCCTTGTTTCCATCGCCTGTTCTGTCCAAGCCGGTTGGCTCCCACGCGTTTCATTGCCTCCCGATGAACACGACGCATTTCGTTGCCTCCCCATGAACACGACGCATTCCGTTGCCTCCCCATGAACACAACGACGACGCGGTTTCTCCGTTCAGACCCAGCCATGTACACGAGCCCTGGCCGTACGTATGCACGAGTAGGCATTTGAGACCCTGCCCGTATGTACGTACGTGGCCGTATTTTCTTTCTTGCACACTGGCCGTTGTACATACATGTACATGCTACGTGCGCGCCTCTACTACGACACGTGCGCACCTCTACATCCACCAGTATGTACGTACACGTTCGCGACCAGAATGACAATGCTACGTATGCTTCGACCAGGTGGGTCCCGACTGTCAGGCACTTCCTTGCGTGCGAAGATGTAGCTGGTGGATCCCAGCAGTCAGGGGGGCGAATCGTTTTTTTGCCCGGACTCACTTTCTTGCGTGCGAAGATGTAGCTGGTGGGTCCCAGCAGTCAGGGGGAAATGTTTTTTTTTGCAAAATATAGTGGCCCGTCCGGTGGGTCCCGGCTGTCAGGTGGAGGAATCATTATTTTCCGCGTAATAAGGAGGCACTTCCTTGCTGCGGCCGTGGACCCAGCTGTCAGTCTCTCCACATACAATGCACGTCCGATGGAAGTCGTTCCTTGACCATGTTAACCACGCCGCGCCGAGAGCACCATGGCGGTGGATGATGGCGAGGCCTAGGAAGGGAAGGACGCAGAGCCGGGGAAGACACGGCAGTGGAAGCCCATGCGGAGAGGAGTACGAGGGTTCACTGGTTCGGCTGCAATGTGAGGCTGCCATCGCCGCAGAATGACAGGGGGTGTGGGTGAGTAGAGGGATGGCCTGGCCAATGGTGGGAGTAGTAGGGGGCGGTGAGGCCTCCACGGCATCGTAGCCGGCCACGGGAGGCAGGAGCACGCGACACGACCGGTGCTGGTTTGGGCGGCTGGAGCAAGAAGACTAGAGGTTGAAGAAGCACTACGACCATTGGATGGGCATCGTACGGTCACTGGAGCTAGAATCCTTCATATTGACTAAGTTGACAAAGCCCCCCGTCCCCGTCAACTTAGTTGGCCCACAAGTCATCCTCCCACTATGGTGGGTCCCAGCTAGCAGGGGGTATTCATTTTTTGTGCGTAATAAGGAGGCACTTCCTTGCGTGCAAAGATATAGCTGGTGGGTCCGACCTGTCAGCGGGGGGAACGTTTTTTTCGTGAAATACAGAGGCCCTTCTGGTGGGTCCCAGCTGTCAGGTGGAGGAATCATTATTTTGTGCGTAATAAGGAGGCATTTCCTTGTGTGCGGCCGTGGACCCAGCTGTCAGCCTCTCCACATACAGTCCACGTCCGATGGATGTCGTTTGTTGACCACGTTGACCAGGCCGCGCCGAGAGCACCGTGGCGGTGGACGATGGCGAGGCCTAGGAAGGGAACGACACGGAGCCGGGGAAGACTTGGCAATGGTTGCCCACGCGGTGGGGAGTACGAGGGTTTACTGGTCCGGTTGTCGTCGCCAGAAAATAATAGGAGGTGTGGGTGAGTAGAGGAATGGCCTGACCAGCAATGAAGTAGGGTGGGGCGGTGCGGCCTGTGCGGCAGCACAGCCGGCCACGGGAGGCGGGAGCAGGTAGTCCCACCGGCGCTGGTTTGGGCGGCTGGAGCAAGAAGATCAGATATTGAAGAAGAAGCACGGCCGTTGGATTAACATCCAACGGTCACTGCTGCTAGAATCGTTTGCGGACTAAGTTGACAAAGCCAAAGTACACATCAACCTAGTAGACCCACAAGTCAGTCTCCAAATCTGTCCCAAACAGCATACAGCCCAAAATTTCTAGCCAGATTCAAATTAATTTTAAATCTAAATATACCTTAATTTAAATTCAATGAAATTTTACCTGCACAAAAACAATGAAATTTAAAATATCAAAATCTGAAAGAAAATAGTATTTTGGAACTAATTGCCTATTTGCTGTATTTTTTCATTTTACAGCCTTTTTTATTACGTATAGCCCATTTCTTATTACTTATAGCCCGTTTTCTGGGCGAAATGCATCCCTCCTCGTCTTGAAAGATTTCCGGCCCAGCAGGGCGTAGAAAAGCAAGTAGGCCTACGTTGGTTATTCTGCAAGAAACAAAATAGCTGGCTAGCCATTTTTAGAAAGGAAAAAAACAAACTGGGCTGGTCATGTGCTAAACATATGAAATAAAAGCCTGGGCTAGACGGGCTATGGGTCCCGCACAACCCAGTTGATACCCTTCTCCGTCCCAAAAAAACAAGATTACTGTGCGCGCTGCTGGGTCCCTACTGTCATCCTCACCATGTACAGTCATCTCCTTATTCCTCTCGGTTGTTGACCATGTTGACAACACCGGAGGGCAGCGCCGTGGCGAGTGAACCAATGCGGAGGACGATGGTGAGGCCTCGGACGGGAACGAATAGGAGCCGGGGAAGATGCGCAGAGTTTTAGGGTGCGACGTGGCCACGATGCGTGCGCGGCAGCACAGCCAGCCGTGGGAGGCGGGAGCAAGCGGTCCCGCCGGCGCTGGTTTGGCTTTGGTGGCTCAAGGAAGAAGAGACTGAAGAAACACGATAGACGTTGAATGCCAGTCCAACGGTCAAGGTTGGCACAATCGTTTGTTGACTAAGCCGACACCAAGTAGCATACTTTTTTATATATAGGAAGAAAAGAAAAATTGGGCTCGTTGGCCTGATAACATTCCCGAAACTGCGACCATTTGATCTTGTGTCGCAACTAAAACTGCAAGGAAAATGCGTTCGTCTGCCATCCTCCTCCCAGGGAACGTTCACCACGTAAGTGACTAGCACCCTTGGTTTTCAACCGAGAGGTCTTGGGTTCGAGTACCAAGAACTCTCAATTTTGTCCTCCTTCCTTCCTCACAAAAAAAGAGAAAGAAAATCAAAGACTTGGGAAGGCGTACAGAACAAGCTAGTGTACCAGTAAAAAGACGTTGCCGAGTTTTAGAAAAAAGAGAGACGTGCTCCTGTAGCTGGTTCGAGTCCAAACCTAGACTATGACTATATATGGTGCTATGCTACTCTCCAAGTAATGAAACTGACATATCCAACATTCGCTTCTCCTCTTCTCTACTTACTCTGCCTAGCATCATAAGCTCTGGCCGCAGCAACCATGTCCGTTGGCTGCTCGTCCACCTGCTCTTCAGCGGGCAACAACCAGATATGCGCCAAGTCACCATCCGTACCATCGCCTGTGGGTCTCATCACACCCCCGCCGGCACACGCACCGTAGTCGATTGCTCATCGCAAATCGCTGCCGTTGGTATGGTGCCACTGCTGCAAATCACGCAGAGTCATCCGTCGCGTCTCAACCACAATCCTCAACCCTGGCCGAGTCTTCTACAAATGCCCGAATCATGGGGTAATAATATGTTTAAGTGTTGTTCTACTGCTTTCAGTTGCTGATTTTTTTAATAGTTTGGTTGATGATCTTCCAATTTGATTCGTGCAGAAAAGGGAAGATTTGTGTGTTTTGTATTTCTAGGAAGTTGCTGATGTGGGGGAATGCAACTACGCTAATTATTTGGTTAGTCGAGGAATCCCAATACCAGCAGGTTGGGGTGTTGGACAAGTAACTGGAGGAACGACAGAAGAGGAAGATGTAGAGCAGAAGGTTAAAGATGTAGTTCCTCTGATCATGGCCAAGCAACAACTGCTGAACAACCTTGACAGCAATGAGGAGATTAAAGAGCTTGTGAAGATAATAGGCAAAATCGATGTGCTCTGTAGGATGATTGTCTCTTTATTTGCAATGTATGTAGCACTCGTGATGTATTCAGTGGCTATGACATGAGCACTTGGCTGAAACTAGTAATGAATGAAACCTGTGTAGCAGGCTGGGCGTAGTGTTGTAAACATCTAATGATTTCTATTAACGAAAATCAGGGGGTATCCCCTTTTGCTCATAAATAAATAAATAGCAAAGGCCCTGTCAGGTCAGCTTTGTTCTAATTCGAAGATGTCGAGCAAATTGCAGTCCAACAGCAAACTATGTCATCAAATTCAAGTTTCACAGCCAAATATGAGTACAACTAAACAACAATGTCATCATGTTTTAGTTGTCATACAATCACCAAACACAAATCAGCATACATAACAAGTGATGTTCTCATAGCAAAATACTAAACAACATGTTCATTAGGTTTCAGTTGTCATAGCAAACACAATTTCACATAGTAGATAAAAAAAGTCTCCTGACAGGCAAATACAACAGAAGCAATGTAATCATCATCCGCAGTAGCAGCGTCAACATCTTCGCCATGTGTATCAGTCTGAATCGTAATTCCCCGCGGTGTCATCTTCTTCTTCGTCCTCAACATCCTCGAACGTTGGCTTCTTCTTGATCAACTCTTGTATGTCCACAGCACGACATGCAATCTTTTCGCTGGCATCATTGACGTGATGGTTCTCAAAGATATTAGGAACATCTGTGTTATCTTGTACATCAGGAGCAGTGTAAGCATCATCTTGTTGTGCAACTTCATTAAACGAATTCCTCTGCTCAAACCTTTGCAGTACTCTCGAGTCATCGCTACGTGCAAATGTCTCTTCCAAGAAAAATATCTGTGTTGCTTGATTTGCCAAAATAAAAGGCTCGTTGGTCTGGTACACCGCCTTGACATTGATGGATTTGAAATAATCATCAGCTCTGGGTTTTGCGATCCTGGAAAATAGGTTATACCAATGACAGCACAACAGAACCACACACTGATGATCCTCGAAACTGGAGATATACTACAACTAAACAATGTATGTTATGTTAGCATACATTTCAGTTGTCTCTTTGTCATACATATCCGTGCTCATGATGGCACTGTTTTGTGTCTTCCTGCCTTCGTCTTGTGCAAGGGTGTTGTAGCGCACATCTCCAACAACGCAAGATTCATAATGTCTTACCCGAGAATCAGGACCCATTGCTAGTGAGTAAAGGGCATCATCAACTGCCTGCCCATGCTCCCGCATCTTCTTAACCTATGGTTAGAAAATAGACAAGATAATCATCTTATGTACTCAATATATTAAAAAAATTGACAGTGCAATTCAAAAGCTTACATGGCTCTTGAACCATTTCGCAAATCCTTGCCATAACCAGTTTGTCCAATGTTTCTTGGATTTTGCGGCATTAACTCGCTTCTCTCTCAGATGTTGCACAACATGTGATCGCGTCAAACATCTAAATATATACGAATGTGCTGCAAGTTTAGTAGATTACGATGTATAAGCTGCAGTACTGCACTTACTTGATATAAGGTAGTATCTCAGGACAGTTATTCAACACATACCAAACCATTTTGTCCAAATCTTTAGGTTTGTCCTCTTGTCGACTCTTCCCTGTAACTCGAACAGAATAATCGAAAACATTGAGCCCGGGATTGTCTTCACCCACCTCTTTGCTAAGCTGATCAGCTGTTTCAATGTATTTTGAGCAGAATGTCAACGCTTCTGTAGCAATGTAGGCCTCTGCAATGGAACCCTCGGGTCTAGCTCTGTTCCTAACATAGCCCTTGAAAGTGCCTAGCCGCCTTTCAATAGGGTACATCCAGCCATACTGTACTGGACCTCTAAGTAGTGCCTCATCAGGTAGATGAACAGCCAAATGCACCATCACATCAAAGAAGGCTGGAGGATATATCTTCTCAAGGTCGCATAGGATAGTTGGTATCTTGTCTCTAAGACGCTCCAAAGCATCTATCCTGATATTTACTGCAGAGTTCCCTGAAGAATTGTCCCAACTCTGCAACTGCTCTGTATAAGTCAGGGCGGCCCAATCCTCTAAGGATAACAGGTAAAACCCTTTGAAGTAGGACGTGGCAGTCATGAGTTTTCAACCCTTGTACCTTGTTTCCATCTGCACTGACTCTCCTTTCAGGGTTGGAAGCAAATCCATGTGGGAATCTCACACGTGACAGGACCTCGCAGAATTCTTTTCTTTTTACCTTGTCCAAGACGTACACAGCTGGTGCCATATCCCGTGGTTTACCTTCATCTTGCACCTGCAAATCCTTTCTGATACCCAGGTGTGTCAAATCAATCCTAGATTTTAAGGTATCTTTCGTCTTGCCTTCAATATTAAGAAGTGTGCCGATAATGCTGTCACATATATTTTTCTCGATGTGCATCACATCAAGATTATGCCGCAGATCCAAATCTTTCCAATACTCCAAGTCCCACAAAGTGGACCTGCGGGTAAACAATAATCTCTCTTCTACCCTGCCACGCTTCCTTTTCCCGCTACCATTACCAGGATGGTTTCCTGGTGTAATATGCCTGACCTTCTCTAATTCCACTTGCAACTCATCGGCGGTGAGCCTCTTTGGCGCATCACGGTTTTCATGCTTTGCATTGAACACATGTCTTCGGTATTTTCTAGGATGCGGCTTGTCCTTGGCAAGGAAACGGTGTCCAATGTAACAGATCTTGCTAAGTATTGCGTATGACAGCGGATTCCTGTCACAGCGAACACATGCATTGTAACCATGTGTCGTTCGCCCTGACATAGTGCCCAAAGCCGGATAATCATGGATGCACCAAATTATAACAGCACGCAGAAAGAAATCAGCTGGTGGGCTGCTATATAGGTCTCGAGTGAGAACACCCTTCCATAGCTGTTGAAGTTCCTCCACAAGAGGCTCCATGAACAAATCAAAATCCTTTCCAGGACTTTTTGGACCTGGGATGAGCAAGGCCATCATGTAGTTTGATTCTTTGGTGCAGACATTTGGAGGCATGTTGTAAGGGATAACAAGCACTGGCCACATGCTATATGTGGCGCTCTGGTGGCCAAATGGGTTAAATCCATCTGAAGCTAAGCCAAGTCTAATGTTTCTCGGGTCAGCAGCAAACTCTTTGTGTTTATCATTGAAGCTTTTCCACTCACTACCATGAGATGGATGGCTCATTACATTCTGATCTCTGTACTCCTGGTTCCTAGAATGCCACAGTACATCCTCTCTTGTTTCAGCATCATGAAACAACCTCTGCAATCTTGGTATAATTGGATAATGTCTCAAAAAATTATGAGGAATCCTCTTCACAGCATCTCCATCTTTCCATCTTGATGATTTGCATTTCGGGCATTCACTTAAGTTGGCATAATCCTTTCGGAACAGAAACAATTATTCTTACAAGCATGGATCATATCATATCCAATTCCAACTGCACGAAGGAAATTCTTCATTTTACTATAGGTGCGTGGTAGCTCAGACACATCTGGGAAAGATTTGCGGAAAGCAGCCAACATCGCATCGATTGATTTGTTGGTCATCCGCTCAGATGTCTTCACCTGAAGAAAGGTGACCATAGCTGAGAATACTGACAGCTTATTTCCTAGGGTGACAGCCATGTTGCATTGTTCCAACATGCGGGCCCACCGTTTTTCTTCTGTGGGTGAAAGTTCATGGAATGCACGAGCATTTTGTAGCATTGTTTCAATGTTGGTCAAACTCACTCGCTCCGCCACCACCACCTCCTCTTCCTCTTCCACCTGAGCATCACGCAGATCAAGAGGTGACCTGCTGCTTCCACATAGTCAATAACATTGACGTTCACAGTTTCACCATGATGAACCCACCTAGTATATGTGACCGACATACCATACAAGTGTAGATGATTTTGCACAGTTGACTGGGGTCTTGTAACTGAATTCATACAGCTGCTACACGGGTAGAGCACATCTGATTTCGGACCACCGTACTCAGCTCTGATAAAGTTCATGAAGTTTTCAACCCCCTCGACATATGCAGCAAAGAATCTTCGAGAAGAAGTTATCCAAGTCATGTCCATCTGTTAGACATACAAATTAGTTCTTCCACTAGATATTACAAGAAAAACATATGTGCTTTTTTATGAAGTCCAGAAAAAAAATACCTAGGTCGATGTCTAAAGCTATGGCAAGATATTTGGACGAGCAGATCTAAGTAACGAAATATATGTAAGCTAATTCAGCAAATAGATTTGACTGCTAAATTATGGCAGGTTGTTTCAGCAGTCAATGAGGCCGAGCACACAGCCATCAAACTATCAAAGGTCATCGCAGCAACAAAGATCGAGTATAAAACGGTGTAGAGCTATTTCACCTAACAGATTAGCTACTAGACCATGGCAATCTACGTCATAATAAATATATGGAAGGATATTTTAGCAACTAATCAGCCTTGGCATGCCATCTTAGCTAAGCAGATTGAGTGCAGAACATGGCAAGGAAGCTTCTTAAGCAGAGCATATTACCTGTAAACTACTTTAGCAAATAGTGAGATTAATAGCGTCTATCAGCTAACATTCATCGCTACACCGACATGAACGGGGCCTCGGTCTAGAATGCGCGTACCGTGGGAGAAGCTGACTGCCGTGTGTCTCCACATGAACGTCGCCAGCGGTGGCGGCGCTGACCGTCGTGCGCCTCCACAAGAACGTAGCCAGCGGTGGCGGCACGGCTAGAGGACGGCAATCTACGAGAGCATACTGTGAGAGCGAGAGGATCGCCGTGCGTCCCCTCGACGAACCGCGGCGCCGATGTATCGACGCGGCGGAGAGGGCCGCTTTGGCTGAGCGAATGGAGTGGAGGGGACGGGGGGAGGGGGGTTTGGGGAATATTATTGGCTAGTTGGCCGAAGGGCGGTTGAATCGGATTTGGGGGGAATTTTTGGGTGGTGGGGGGAGGATTTTCGCGCGGTGGGCGGGGGGAGTTTGGCGCATGGTCGGTTTCTCCAAGTGCAGTCCCACGTTCCCTCAAAAAAAGTGCAGTCCCACGTGTCAGTGAAGAGGCAAGATGAAGCGTGTTCTGTTTGCGTGAGCCGTGTGCAGGACCGAACGTGTGTAGGGTGCAATGCGACCGTGACAGGAGTGTTGTGAGTGTACCGCCTTTTTTCCTTTTAAACTAGGTGCTTCGCCCCCTCAAAACAAAAACTTGTTGCTTCGGATGATCCATCGATACGATTACTAGTAATCTGGTAATCCCGACTAAAACGGTGCGGTCGGGTCTTTTCCCGCGCGATATGCTGGGAGGTTGGCTTAGTTGGGTTTTTTAGGACGAGTAATGCTACACCTACGTAATCCCAGTTACATAATTAACGTAATGTGAAACAGGTGAGCTATTGATTGTAGATTGGGAGGGGGCCCACCACCATGAAAATCAGGTGAGGAGAGAGATAGGCAATTTACGTTAACCCTTTCGTAGGTTCCCGTAGATGTAGAAAGATGTGAAATGCGTGAATGTGTAGTGGACATACTATTGGAGTGCCTAAGATAAATTGTGTATGTATAGACCCTATGTGTTTATTTTACTTCGCATGTTAGATTTGTCTCGGTTCAATAAAAAGCAGAGTTGGTGATGATGGTGTGCCTGTCATCCTGCAATATAGGTCGTCCGATCTATATCTAACGGATAGGAAGGAAACTATGACAATTTACCCGCGCTCCTCTCCACATTTGCAGATAAGGCTTTCCCTCGTTCATCCTTTTCTCCCACAAGATCTTGATCTTCCATGCAACACACGGGCATCTTGCTAGTACTCCTACAATATACTATATTATTGTGAAAGTTCATATACACCGGTCGAGATTAATGCAAACACGACAGATTTTCATTACATTTCGAACTTTTACAGGACAAAAAAATAAAAGAAACCTGACCCAAAACCTATTCTATGGCGGCGACCGACGTCCTCCATCTGTGATCTCTATGTACGAGGGCGGGGTTCAAGACCCGTGAAGTGAAGGTGCGGTCTCCGGCGAGGAAGAGTAGAACACGGGATACAGACCGGCCAGTTGGCACACCATGCACTGCCGCCTCCCATGCCCTACTCATCCTCGGAGGAGTCCCCGACGTCGGCGGTGCCGGACGTTGGACGGTGGCAAGTAGGATGTGTGGCTGACGGTGCTCCCGTCGTCGGCCGCCAGTGTGGCCACCGCTTGTGCGGCCGCGTCCGCGTCCGTCTACGCCGCTATTGCGTCACGAGAGGCGAGGCGGCGACCTCGATCTTCATCCCCAAAGACAAGCTCTCTCGCAAAGAATTCGCACTTGCGGTCATGGCGGATGTGGTGCCAGGTAGGAGGACGATGCGCTATGGTGTGGAGGTTAGCTGGGCGTTGCCGCTTTAAGTAGCGCATTCCTATGCGGCCAAGCATCCGGGTGCGTCATTAAGTCGCCGGAGTTGGTTCCTCGGGCACCGAGCCTCTTAATGACAACATACGCACGAACAACATGAATGCGGGTAGCTGGTGCCGGTTGGGACGAGGGTTTTGGTGTGCCAGGGTAGTCAGCTGCGGTCGTGGCAACATTGGAGATGCCCTTTGTTCACATGCGATCCCCGCATGTCATTGAAAAAGCAAGACGACCCGACATGGTCTCAGGTCCTGAGGATGCAGTTGGCCACGCTACACCACTCCGCGGACGCGGCGCGGCGCCCCGTGTATCCTCGACGAGCCGGGTGTTGGGGTGTGTTTGGATTGTGGCCAAAGTGCACCTTACCAAAATTTTGGTCATGACCCAAAGATTGGTCTTAGTTTGGATGGTTGCCATTTTTTTGGTGTGCTAATGAACTCTAGCCAACTCTAGTTCATTTTTCTTGCCAATGTCGGCCAAATCATGGGCAACCAATACCTCAACCAAAATTTTGGATACCCAGTGCTTTGATGGGGCAACCTTGGGCACAAACCAAACATACTGTTGGTCGTGCCACAGCACTAACGCCACCCCCGGCACACTGAAACCGATCGTGTCTAGCGACGATGTGAGTGTGTCGCTCACCGCTATCGCCGTGTCCAGAGGCGGTGCTGGAGCTGCGCCATGTTGTTGGCCCCAACGACCCACATGAACGGTTGTCGGTGGCGAGGAGGTCGTGGGCCAGCTCCTCCATTGGACTAGTCTACGCTATGTCGTCCCGACGGGTGTGCCCCACATGTCGGTTTCCCTGTTTTCCCGGCCATATTCGAACGTCAGTGCTCCGCGTTGCGCATTAGGCCTTTCACTATGTAGGCCAAGCGAGACAACTTATTGTTTATTTGAGCCGTTCAAGTATAATCATGTGGCATTTGCTTATTTCTCATTCCTCTCCAACCCTCTTCTCCATCGAACATGTCGCCCTCCGCTCGAGTCCATCCTCCCGCATGCCTCTTTTGAACATTCCGCCGAGTATCATTCGCATGTACCCACCCTAGTCCTCTTTCAATCGATCTCCGGACCCCGAGATGAAACCGAGAGAGAACGAGTGGGGGCACGTGATACCTAAGGCGGATTCAAAATTTTGAACCGGTGATCATAGCATCCGCAAATCATATATAAAGGGTATTCAATGTTTGTTTCATTTTTGAACGTACAATATACTCCCTCCTATCCTTTCTAGTTTACATATAAGTTTTATGTGTAGTCAAAGTATCTCTACTTTGATCAAAAAAGTATCAACATTCAACAACGCCCAATCAATATTGTTAGATTCGTACGTACTCCTAGATTTGTACTCGAGATGGTTTCCAATTTGATTTCAACCACGTGAATGTGCTTGTTCTCGCGCATGCTCTTCCTACTAGTATTTCGCCACGTATAGCCAGTCCAATAGTAACTTTTTTAAGCTCCTTGTCCAATAGTACACGTGGAGTACTGACAACATCTATACTAGAGTATGCAGTACTCCCACCTCCTTCCATTTATATAGGGCCTATGTGGAGGAGAGAGATGTGAAAAACTAAGGGGAGTGAGCTCTCATGCAAGAGCCTAGCTATATACGCAGTCCTAGTTAAATACAATAAATATGAAGAAAGAGATAGAGAGGAGATGGAAAAAAGTACTAATACAATAGCCAACCTTATATTTTTTTGCGGGAAATAGCCAACCTTATAGCCCACACTACCGTATGAGTGCATATAATAGATGATGGCTATAGATGACATGGTAGTCCCTCATAGCCATCGACTGGCTATATTATTAACCATGCTCTAATGCGTTTTTAAAACCGCATTTGACTATTGACAAGATTAATAGTACATAAGATGTATAATGTGAAAATTATATCATTGGAAACTCCTTTCACATACGAATTTGACCATATGCTTTGTGTAAGTTGCGTGTCATATATTATTACTCTAACATTTGGTCAAAGTTAGCCTGGAAAAACGCATTAGGCCCTGTATAGTAAATGGAAGGAGGGAGTAGTAGTGGAAGTGGATCCTCTGACGTAGGTATCGCTGCCTTACCCTCCCTTTCGATCACTTACTGGTGGACCCCATGCTTGCTAGGACCCGCATGTCAGCTACTCAATGGGTTCGGCCACGTTAGGGGATCCTCATCCGTAGTATACTCACTCAGTTTTTATTTACTCCGCATAAAATGGAGGGAGTGGTAGTATAATAAATGACGCAGGCGGGGGAGGGGGAGGGACGTCGGTTTGCTCTCAACCGCGGTCCCACAAGCGAGCGAAAACGCAAGACGAAGCGCGTTCCATTCGGTGAGCGATGTGGAGGGTCCAGCGTGCCGGGCTGCAATGCGAACGCGACAAGAGCGATGTACAGTCAAAACCGATTGACCGGTTGTCACCGGAACCACTATTCACACCAGAACCTTTGTTGCTCGGCCTACGCCAGCCACTGCCCTAAAAACACACCTAATCTCCAGCCCATTCCCCCACCTTTCGATCCCCTAGCCCGCATCAAGCGTCCCCTAGTTCACCGGAAAGCCATGGTGCACCGCCATATCACTTACTAGAAGTTGCTGACGCCGGAGCGCCACGCAGAAATCATGGCGGCGGTCGGCGCCACAGACCTCCGTTCTCAAGCTTGCTTTGGGGCGGGCCAATCCCCGAGTTCTCTGGAGCCAAGCTACAAGGAGGAGGAAGCCAATCCAATGTTCATGGCAGAGGTCGCGGCGCAAAAGGCCCCCGATGGGTATGAGACGATGGACGTCGACTTCGTGCCGGCGTCCGAGTCCCCCATGGTGCAGGCGGACCAGGGTTCAACATGGCGATACTAAAGGAGGAACGGGAGGCAGCGACTCAACTCGACATGAAACGCGTGCATGCCGCTGCCATCGAGGCTCTCCTGCAGGCGGAACCGGATGTCGTGGATGTAACCGGGCGGCAGAGGCTCAACTTGAGGCGGAGCATGCGGATGCCGCTGCCATCGAGGCCCTCCTGCAGGCGAAACCGAACATCATGGACTTGAATCGGGTGGCAGAGGCTCGACTCGACGCGGAGCGCTCGGATGCCGCTCTCATCGATGCCCTCCTATAGGCGGAACCGGATGTCCTGGACTTGAACCAGGCGGGGGAGGCTCGACTTGACGCGGAGCACGCGGATGCCGCTGCCATCGAGGACCTCCTGCAGGCAGAACCGGACGTCCTCGACTTGAACCAGGCTGTGCTCTCGTCCGTGCAGAGCGCCCGCACGCTCCGCGTGAACGAGGAGCTGGAGGCCGAGGACAACCACGGTGCGGAGACACATGTCGGCAGCTACGGCTGGTTCGCGTCGGCAGCCAAAGACGACGAGGCTGTCTCATTCCGCGAGCAGTGATAGTTTTTCTTTATGTTGTTGTTTTTATGGATCTTTTGCTGTGTAAAAACATATATTTGTTATGCAAGTCGCCTGACTTGGGTCATTCTACCATTTCAAGCGGTTGGATGAATATCCTACGTCTCCTAACCCTTCTTCCTCACCTCTTCTTCTTCCCCAACAGACCACCGCACGGGCCGTACGGATACTCCCCAACATGCGGTTGGATAAACATACTCTATGAACGAAAATTATGTGTCAGTGGTAGGATTGCCGAGTTTGGTTTGTTCACATGTGACAGCACGTGTCAGTGATGGTGCGTTCCCTTGGTTGGTTTTGCGGCGTGCAGGAGCGACTGTGTGAGGGTGCGGTGCGACCGCGGCGTGCAGGAGCGACCGTGTGAGGGTGCGGTGTGACCGCGGCATGCAGGAGCGACCGTGTGAGGGTGTGGTGCGACCACGACATGCAGGAGCGACCATGTGAGGGTGCGGTGCGACCGCGACAGTCGTGCACAAGTGTACCTCCTTCTCATTTTGAAAACTTTAGGCAAGCTTGGCAAAAATGTGTGGCGAAGTATGGCAATGCAAGGCCTAGACCCAAACAGGATAAGTACGTACGTACTAGGAGTACTAGTGTTAAAAAAGAAAGGTGGGGTTTTCCTTCGCGGTATTTAATCGATACAAATCCTCGTATTACGTGTCAATTAATGCATATTTTTTTCTCCAAAGACCAAAGAGCTAACCATCTCACTCCTCATTGCTTGACTAATGCAGCGCCATGCAAACCAACCTTCTCACTTCCGCATGCATGCAGGGGATATTAATGTCCTTGGTTGCTAGTACGAGGCAAACCCCATCAATTTTGCCTCAATTAGTGTTAGTGGCCTTTTGCAAATTGTAATTTTGATATACTGGCCTTGTGTACAAAAAAATGGAGGTAGTAACTATATTGGACTTCCTTCCCCATTGCGGTGACGTCGACGATATCTCGAACGTTGTGGTTTGGCGAAGTGCGTTCGACGGAGAACACCATTGAGGCCTTGAGGGAGACCACGGTAAGTCGTTCGCAAGTGTCGCCTGCAAGCCGAGACACCTTATTTGCATCCAGGAAATCCATTGAACCAAAGGACGCATAAATGTACTAGTACTACTAGTACACAATAGCGTCGTCCGTCCAGCTTAGTGCGGTGAGATGGTTTCTCGAAGAAGATGATGGAGAAGCGGAGTCAGCGAAGAGTGAAATGATGGTTGCTTCGTCCGTGCTTTTGTGATTTGACGCCTCACTGCTTTGTGATTTGTGATAGAAGGGACAGGGGAGTAGACTTTGTGCTCTATACTATACTACATGCATCCAAGCATGGGAGAAAGAGGAGAGACGTTGCATTTTTCTATTCCTTCAATCAATCAATCAGGGAGCTCCGGTTCCATCTTTTTGGCTTTGGCAACACCGTCCACAATGGTTCCCATGATGCCAAAAGCTATTTTCACATTTGGCTACACATTGTGGATGCCCTTAACCGTACCACTTGGTTTTGCTCCTGTGTGCTATCTATACAAATTTCAATTATATTGATCTAAAAAATTCTAGAATCAAGATTAGTAAAAAGGAGGTGATTTTGCCGCGCAGATGGCGGGGAGGTTTCTTATTTTTAGAGGACATTGTCCTGGCGGTTTGCTAATATGCGGTCCCACGTGTCAGTGCTTTACCAAGCCGATCCGCGTCCCACATGAGGCAGAACAACGGCAGAAGCAACACGTGGTTAAGTCGAAGAAGATGTCGGAGAAGCGGACTCAGCAACGAGTGAAATGATGGTTGCTTCATCCCTCCAACTTCTTTTTTTAGCATTATTACTTCGTCCCTCCAACTTAACTGCAGGAAAGGTGCAGCTTTGTGATTTGACACCTCATTGCTCATTACTACGCCGGCGCCATGACTGGGGTGCTTCACCCCGGCTGCTCTGCACTATATTCCCGGCACATGGACCCGGTAGCTTGATGTCCCACATGTCGGCGAAAGGGACTAGAAGATTTATGAAAGAGAGCGCTCCACTCTTACGATGGAGGAGTACATGACACGATGGCTCAGTGAACTGTCACTTGTATTGTATAGTATTATATAGTTTTCTTGTTTCGCACGATCCATCGATACAAACCCGATTAAACAGGAAAGGGCGGGATTTTTCCCGCGCGGTAGATGATACTGGCCATACATTTCAAAGGCAATTTTAATGTATGCAAACTGAATAGTTAAGTAACAATATGATATCTAGTAAAACTAAAAACACATATGATTTATTGTGTTAAAGTGTAGTAGTAGTGTTGTATTGCATAGTTGTTAGATGTAACATGCGAGAATGTGTAGAGATGTAGTTTTGGAGGGCCTACAGAGAGAAAAGCATAATACGGTCACCGAACTTCAGAATAAGCTGATTACGGTCACTATATACGTTTTGCGGTGATTATATGGTCACTTGCTCATGGTTTAGCATCAGATTGCACTTTGTTGACCGGCCAAATAGTCTGCGTGGTGCCATGTTGACTAGTTAAATTGACCATGTTCCTTGTGGGTCCCACCTGTCAGTTCGCATAGGGAAAAGGTCAGATAAACACAAATTTATGCAGGCGCGACAAGACTCCAACCCGTGCACGGGAATCACCTGGTTGTGTATGTGTCTACCAGGGCCTGATGTGTGTGCATGCATGTGTAGGTTGAGCACTTGAGCGTGAGAGTGTGTGTTGGTGGTGTGGTGTACTGGTGTGTGCATGCATGCGTGCGTTTGTGCATGTGAGTGTTGCGTGCGTGCGTGGCTGCGTGTGTACGTGTGAGTGTTGCGTGCGTGCATGGGTGCATGTGTTTGTGTGAGTGTTGCATGCATGTAGTTCGTGTGGATGCGTGCGTGTGTGTATAATCACCACACCAGCTCCTGTGTGTTAAAACTTAAAATAGATGGCTCAACATACCAATACAAGGCCACCTTCTCCGATGTGCCCGCGGTCATGACTTCGAACCACCGTCCAAATATTTTTTTGTCGTTTGTTGTCATTATTATTAGCAAGATGCCCGTGCGTTGCACGTAACATCAAGATGCATTTGTATGACTAGTTTATCTTGTGAGAGAAAAGGATGAACGAGGGAAGGCCTTATTTGCAAATGTGGAGAGGTGTGTGGGTACCTTTTTGCAAAATTGTCATAGTTTCTTTCCTATCCATCAGATATAAATCGGACAACCTATATTGTAGGATGGAGGCACACCATCATCACCAACTCTGTTTTTTATAAGAGTGTATATTTTATAAGAGTGTAGATGTAGAGTAGATACAAGCCGACAGGTGGGCACCATGGTAGTGAGATAATGTGATGCAACACTAGAGGTGCCACGTGGAGCATTTAACTGGTCAACTAGTCATGTCTTGAGCAAATACAAAATTGTACGGTGAGCCCGTGATTGTATAATAACCACTAAACGTAAATGGTGACCGTAATGAGTGGATTCTGAAGTCCAATGTATGTATCGTGCTTTCGCTTCTAATACAATGATCATCATTGTATATGTCGCGAGAGAAAGATGAAACATGTGTGAATGTGCTGAGGGCTTACTTTTAGAGGACATGGAGATAGTTTGTGTGCATACGTGAAAGGGGCGTACGGGAGGTGTATGCGATGGAGAGAGAGAGATGCTCTTCGTTTCTTTTTATTATGACTAACTTTGTATATAGTATAAAAATATACAAATTCACAGTGCGGAATAAATATCATTGTGGGCACCATGCAATGCAAATTAGCGTTCGTACTCCTCCATATAACTTTGTAATGTTGTATATATGTAGAAACTCTAAAATAATTTTTTGGCCACACTTTATTCAAAAGGAATGTTGTATGCGAAATAAATGTGAAGAAAGGGCTTTTTAGATCAATGGGGTACGTGATGTAACATGTGTGAATGTGTAGTTGATGCATTTGGCGGGGCCTAGAGAGGTATGTGTGTGTATTACGTATTCGAGAGAGGCATGGATAGAGGAGTCGGCGGGGGGGTGTGGGAGAGATAGCACGAGAAATGAGAGTGGTCTAGAGAGAGAGAGAGACGAATATGACGTCACGACGAGAGATTCCCTTCCCTTGAGTGTGTATATGCAAGGGGGGAGGGGATAGAGGAACCAGGAGAATTTTTTTGTGTGTTTGGTGTTTGTGTTGGTATGTGTGGGTGTGAGAAGATAATGAGACGTGGGGGCAAAGGGTGTGTCACCGCGTGAGGTCCGGTGGGTCGAGGTGAGGCCCTTCATTCAGTTCCGTCCTGCTCCACATTGGTCGGCCCGTGACGCATTTAGGAAGACCCATGGATGACTAGTCGTACAAGACAAAGATAGCAGAATTGTGAAGGACTCTGTGTCCACTGACAAAGCCGGCTAGGATTTGTAACCCTAGGTTCTCGGACTAAGGTAACCTCTTTATCTCTGATATTACTATTCATCCAACCTAACTTTAAGGGGCATCCTACAGAATGCTCTGCTAGAATCATACTCGTCGATTAGGAAGAGAGGTGTGAGACTATGCGTGAGAGACAGGCCTAAAGATAATGTGCATACATGAGACACGTAGGCAGGTCCATGTATATAGAAAGGGTTGATGGGGATTGTGCATGTGAATGCTTGCGAGAAGAAGAGTGCTTGTGATAAAGGTTAGTGAAAACAGTTGTAAATGGTTACGAGAGGGAGGGAGGGTTATATCTAGAGCATGTGTGCGAGAAAGACACCTCGGGAGAGAGTGTGTGAGCATGTGTGAGAGACCACCGATGGAGAGTGAAACTACACGTAAAAGACTGCTGTACACATTGATTAAAGATATAAATTGTATCCAAATATTAGGATGGGATCATGATATTTGCAATTCGCGTAAGGAACGGTCATTGATCCATCAGACATCTAGATTCTATCAAATTTGAGCATGTCTATGTTATTATTCGACACAATTGCTCCACGTAGTTAGTATTTTGAACCCCATACAATGCATCGCTTTAGCAATCGAATATAAACGTGAGTATAGTTCATGTTGTGTGTGTAAAGCACATTATACATATGAAAGTTACACAATGAACATCATAAATAGCTACCTATGAACTAGCATACATTTGAATTCAACTTAAGGTGGTTTAAAAAAATCCGAATTCAACATGAAGTCCATTCAATTATTTGAATTTGATATCATGGCATTTGTAAATCATACCTAAATTATGGGGGCACCAATCTTTGCTCTGATTTTGTACATAATAGCATATGTAGTCGTGTACAAAATAGATTCAAATTTAGCTCCTCCATTCCAAAATAATCGTAGTTATAGGATTTTCAAGTGTCAAAATTTCAAAAAGAAGCGGATAATTTAATGAGGTTTTCAAACATACAAGGTCAAATATAACGTTGTCTATTTAGGTCAATCCTCATAGTTCAAGAGTACTCTAAACGTGAATACTTGTGTTTCAAAATTTCGAACGAAGCGCCAAAAGAGCCTCTACTCGCCGGAAATCGAGTGAGACCAATGTTTGGTAGTACAAGGAAATTACTTTTCAAATAACTCCGACCCGTGAAACCTACCGGCCCGACGTCTAAAGGTCTAAACTGGGGTAGGTTTGTAGCTTCATCTAGACGCCACGCAACCGCCTCCGAAAAATATTCATACACAATTGCCGCCTAAGCACACATGCGCGCGGCCGAAATTGCTCCCGCCCACTATTTGGGACACCTGGGATTACCATCCTACCCCCGACCCGCATTAGGTCCGAAATTTAAGAGGGGGGCAAAGTTTGTACTTTCCCCAAATTTCAAACAAGCACGTCCCATCTTCTATTCAAAAAAGCCAAAAACAAGCGCATCCCAGAAAGAAACATGGTTCCCCCCCTGTCCCCCCGCCCACCCGTCTGATTTCCCATTCGTACTCCGTGGGCGCCAAAACTACCTCTCCACCAGCCATGAAACCCCGGCATCCTCCGTCCGCCACCCCATCCCACCCATCAACCGCCACCCTCCTCCATCATGCCGGAGCCGATACCCTGACGTCATTGTCCATCGCAACCTCAACCGCAACGCCCTCCACGGCTAGTAGTTGAAGCCGAGGCCAAGCCGTCCGTACTCAAGCCAGTTCAACCACGCCGTCCTGCGCCTCACCGATGTCGCTCCAACTTCGCCACCGTCCACCGCACCGAAGCTGTTCCTGCTACGCCGTCCTTCGCTGCCTCGGATCTGCTTCCCCTCCACCGATATACGGCCATGGCAACACGGTCAACAATTTGGCCATGGGTTTGTCCAAGGATCCACGACTCTCCAAAACATCGGTTCCCCCGGGAAAAACAAGAAGATCGCCGCGACATATCGACACCACACTGGCAACCGATAAGGGTACTCCTCTTCCCTTATTCGTGCAATCTTACTTGTCTGCTTGCACGGTATTCATCCCACAGAAGACACTAGTTGACCGCTTCTTCTTCATACTAGATGTTCCTAGTAACTCGAGATGCACAAGGTTTCTCCTCATATACTATTTCACCTTAGCTAGAGGTCCGTCGCCCCCCTGAATTTCAATTTCTAGCCAGTTGATTCCCAATTAACGGAAGCATTCCCCGGAGTAACAGGTGCTAGTACGCCTATTACGCCAGGGAAGCAACGCCTTGGTGTTTATCTTAGGGGTGTGTGCGGCCTAGAGCTACTGGCGCCCGATCTGGAGGTCGGCCGGGATTAAAGGGATCTGGGCCTTGGTGTGAGGCCGAGGAGAGGGCAGAGCGGCGGAGGCAGGGGTCTGGGCCGGTGGTCACTGGCGGTTCGAGAAAGATCGTCAACAGTGACTGGTGGGAGGTAGACGAAGGCCATCTGCCCATTCCTTATAGATCGGACGGTTCATTAAAAAAATCGACTGACTTATTTATATTCAGTCGACTGTTATCTTAGATATGACCACATGTGGTGGTGTGCTGGAGGAGTACCTACATTTCCTGTGCTCACATATTACAAAATCATACGGAGTAGAATCTAATTTTGTTTGCCATACAATGTTGTAGAGCTATCATATGTCTCCTGTCATTTATATTTCAGCCACCTGCTATCTGCTACTTTTATAGTGCACTAGTTCTGCACATACTTCACCCATACTCTCACTATTGTGTTTTTATGCAAGGGTATTTCAGAGTCTACCTTGAGAGAAGCAGAAAAGAAAAGAGAGAAGTTGCTCCAGCTTGGTATGCGGGTAGGCAAGGCACGTTATAGCGCTATAAAGGTTGCAGTGTCAGCATGTAACACCCGGGTAAATATGCAACAGTAATCACGCTAATGGTGCCATGTCATCAATTTCTATTGTGGATAAGTTCACGTTGTTTCGAAGTCGGTTCCGTTGTCATATTGAAAATGAGTAAAAAGAAAAGGGCTTAAGCAAAAAAACAAAAACAAAAAAACAACAAAGCAAAACAAAAAGGGCCCTGGACCTCTCCCTCTCCCTTATCCCCCCACTCTCCCAAAATAT